>NC_090881.1:33348516-33396016 GCF_036669935.1 Montipora foliosa
AAAGGCTTGTCCTGCATATATGAAAAATACGTTTTCTCTCCCGTTCTCTTCTTATTATGCATGATCTTCGTGGAAATTACATTCTGTCCCTCCATAAACCTAGAACAACCAGTTATGGTCTTAGTTCTTTTTCTTAAGTATTAACTAAGTACGTTGCGAAATGCGCTACCTGATTTTTCCCGTACCACTGAGTTTACTGGTTTAAAACTAATCCAGGGCCGGATTTTGTACAGCGGCTTTTCGTTTTGATTAATATATCTTTAAATATTATTTAATATTTAGTTATGTATCTGTATATATTATGTATGTTAGCTGTAATGTCTCGAAGATATTATTCTGAAATTCGAGATGAAATAAAGTTTTTTGCATGCATGTATGTTACCTTCGCCAGGGCGCATGCGTGCACTTTGTAATCTGCGACTCCAGTGCTTACCATATGACAGATAAAATGACTTTCCTTTGAATATATAAGCCATCGAAATCTTACGTTAAATTGTAATGACAAGGGAGGTTTGGAGCTGTGAGTAGGCGTGGGATTTGTTTCATATGGTTTAGGGGCCGACATATCCCTCCCTCAATGCCGTACCGGGAGGCGAGGTCGGTAGCAGAAAGCAGCGAAGGGCCAACTGCGTCCAAAAGCGATCGCACGGGTCGAAATCCCGGGATGACTCGTTTGGTACGACGCTCCAGCGCCACGTCTGGAGGTACTGCATATTTTTCTCGTCTCGTCTTCAAACATTTCGTCAGCGCATGCGTGCGTAAATGTTCAGCCTCTCCGATACTTACAATACTAGACATATTTAGTTGGAACACTTAGCGAATGGTCAGAATCATCGTGTTACAAGATCGTAGCTTATACCACATCCCCCTTCCCGAAATTCAATGTTGTGTGAGAATTTTTTGGGCGACTACTAGTAGTTGTGGAAATCAACATTGAAGGAAGGGGGAAACGGGGATGGGTGTTCCAACAAGTGTGACGAGTATTGTGGCTAAAAACGTGGTAAAGGAAGCTAAATAAAAAAGAATGAGAAAATATCATCGGCTACCCTTGGACTTTGCTTCAAGGAGCCATCGCATAAAATTATCATTTTGATTAATTAACCCATTGACCCCCGTTGGTTGCCCATTGACGAGTAAAATCGTCCGGCGTTAGACAGAGTAAAATACTCTGGCATCTGACAGAGTAAAACACGAAGTATGGCCGGGTTAGGGGTGAATGTGTTGATTCCAATTATTTGAAAAAAAAACCCGTTTAATGACTTCCATGGCCCACGTGGTTTTGAAGCTTAACAGGTGTCATTCATTCAACCGATGACACTCCTGTCGCTTTTCAACCAATGAAATGAAAGAATTGTGCAGCGGGTGCAAAATTCGCGCCTTTTTCACTTTATTCAAGTTCACATTTTTCTCACTTTTGCATGTTAAGTAGTCGCTTGAGTTAAGTTTTTTCGTCCCGAACTTGAAAAAACTGCTTTCTTGGCCAGAAAAAAATCAGTAAAGAAGCAAAAGAGAAGCTGCAAGTAATACAAGAAGAGGAGTGTTTCACCATAAACAGTGTTATGCAGCTTCACGGTGAGAAATTCTCGAGAAAATTCTTGCACGCCTGTGTTAGCGCTCGCCGTACGTTGCTTCTGTTACTTTTAATAAGTTAATTTATTTAGTCAAATTGAATCTCATTTGTATCTTTTTCTTGTATTTTTTAAAACCGGAGGAAGCCTTCTAATCACAGACAAGAACCAAGGCTACAATAAGACCTAAATTTCGAAAAAAAACGACGCCATTTTATGTGGTGAGTGAAACAACAGCAACTTCTCGCGTGGACACTTGCCCAGTCGAAAGGCGAATTGACATTTTCTTAATTATTTGGAGTTACAAAGGTAAGGTTAATGAACTTTTTAATTGGTTTAATTGCATCTCTGAGCATATAATTTAAGCTTTTGCAGTGATTTAAACCAAATTGATAGCAAAAGCTTTTGCTCTGCCTCAAAACGATCCTTGGACATTTTGTACGCAAAAGGAGCAAGGCAATTCAACTTCGGAAAAGTTCAATTGTTAAGTTTCAAATATTTTTAAAAGAATTTTCTAAGCGTTTCTATCTTTGACGTCGAGTTTCATTCGCGTTGACCGACTCGTTCAGTTTAGTTTTCCTGCTCTTTGTACCGTCAAGTACTATAATAAAAATTCATTTTTACAAAAATTAATGTTGCCTCTTGGAAAATGTTAATATTTTAACATTTTTACGTTCTGAAACAAAATTACTCGTGCGTTCTTGAAGTTGCAAAAGTGGCGTCATTATTTGAAGGTAAAGAAACATATCCTCGGTGCAAAATGTCAAAGCACAGAAAGGAAGCTTGTTCATGAATTTTTATTATTATTTTAGAGTAACCGAGCCACTTGAAGCACCTCAAACTGTCAAAGCTAGTGACACTTTCCTTATTTTCAACTTAAGTACCAGTACTTACAGTGTATGAAAGCGTTTATTGCAAAAATGATTGACGATGACCCCACAATTCTACGGATTAATTTATTGTTGTGTTATTTTATTACTTATTTTACTAATAATTTTAACTTCAAACAATTTTTTTGATCGCTCAGGTTGCTCACTTTCACTGGTATTCTCAATTTCACTACTCCTATCTTTATTTCTCTAAAATGATTTAAACGGCATTTGTTGCCCATTTATTTTAAGCTAATTTCGTAAGTTTTCGCCTTTTTCCAAAATAAAGCAGGTTTAAGACTACAACTGAACAAGGCATCTAAATGGGCCATCTCATGCGGTCGACTTTCTTTTAGCAAGAGTCGATACAATGTAGAGTATTGTATTTCGGCTGGCAAAACCAACCTTCTTCAGGTACAATGAGAGTTTACATTGGATTGCTTCTTTGTACATATATATATATATATATATATATATATATATATATATAGCAAATGGATGTTGACATAATACTGGAAAAATGTGTAGTGATAAAAATAGTTTACTTCATAGAAAGTGCGGCGTACGGGGTTTTATGCACGAGTTGTTTGTGTCAAAAACCCGAACGAGCGAGGAACGAGCGAGTGAGGGTTTTTGACACAAACAACGAGTGAATAAAACCCCGTACAAAGCACTTTCTATGTCGTAAACTCTTTATTACACATAACATGAGAATTTTCATTAAAATAGTTTTCTGAACGCGAATTAGAAACAAAAACTCACTAACAATAGAACCAAATGCAAATTTAATTTAATTCAATAACAAAGTACGATTTGCACGATTTGCACGATTTGCACGAGATGCACGAGTGATTGGCATGGAAACGCCTTTACGCTATCGCTGATTGGTTATACTTTCACATGTGAAATAGCTGTACGCCATTCTGATTGGCTGTATAGGTCTTTTTCACATGTGAAAATAAAGCGTATAGATTTGTACAAATGAGCTTTATGGAATAAAATTCTCATGTTATGTGTAATAAAATGTGGTACTTACAAATGACTTGAATTCAAATACTAGAAGAGTAACGGAAAAATAAAAGAGGAGGTTGTAAATAATTACACCGATCAGATCAAGCCGGTTTGATCCAAAGTACACCGGCAGGATGATTGTCCACGGTTACTTGCTTGAAAACTCCAGTTTTCTTTCTTTTTTTTTGTTTTGTTATGCTTTAACGGTAACTTCCCTACCGTCTCAGGCCATGTGTTTTCTAAATTTGCTTTTTTTTTTAACCCCAGGAAAAAAGAAACATTTCATTACCTCTTCGTGGGCATCATTGACTCTGTGACTTTTCACTATGACCCAGTGCAACTTCTCTTCGGAACTGTGACAGCAAAGTCCAAGGGCCAACTTCTGTCGAAGACCTGTATGGTCTTGGTATCGTACTCATTTCACGTTTGTTTAATCCTTGGGGGTGGGGATACTTAAGGGGGGTAATTAATTCAACACTGAATGGACCTGGGCCTCGTTTCTCGAAAACTGTCAGTCTCGCATTGTCGTCAGCTTTGGTTTCTTTTTTTTTCTCAGAGTTTGAGATTTTCTTCTTATTTAAGTAGCCGTTGATTTTTGTCCGCTAACATGTCGTGGTGTTTTGATGTTTTCCGTCTGCCGATGGCTCAGCTTAGTAGCAGAATTGCCTCTGCAACTGGGGCGAGCCAGCCTGGGTCCATTCAAATACTACACGCTTAAGCGCTGTACACTGGTTCTTCAAGTCAATTGGTGCAACTCAGCAATTGTCCCAACTGGTTTGAGTTCTAAGTGGTGGGAATGTAATGGGTATAGCGATATTCACTGTTCATAAACAATTCTCTTAATATTTAAATTTTGCCGAGCACATAACGAAACAATCTTTGTATCGACAGCCAAAAGAATTAATGACAATAGGTGACGTAACGGTGAGTATCGCTATAATTGATTTATTTATTGATAATTTACCCAACGCCTGCATTTCAAGTCCAAGGTGAGTACTTGATTCTTTTTATTGTTTTCCAGCGCTTAAGCAGAACTACTCTTGATAGCCAGAACTTTTTTTTGGCTATTTTGGGTAAACGGTTCCACTGCCGTGGTTTAAAACCACAGCAGTGGAACCCAGGCTCTCTCTCGGTAAATGGGGAGACCTTCGGAGTGTGGAGCAATCTCAGCTCTAAGTTGCATGAGGCTGAATTCAGTCATGCACTATGCGTAATGGCTATGACACCTTTTTCTTTTTTGGATCGACGAATTTTTTTCTGGACGTGCTTTTCGACGATTCCACTTTTTCTTCATGGATCGAAGGACGTTTTTTGCGAGGTCCATATCAAGCCGTCTTTTTCTTCATGGATTTGAACGGATTTTTTTTGCGAGGCACATATCGATTCATCTTTTTCTTCACGGATCGGAGACGGACGGTTTTCCGCGAGGTTCACGTCAAGGCGTTGCTTTCTTCATCGATGGACGGACTTACTTCATCCGGCGTTGTAGGCTTATAGCTTTCTTCAGTGCCCTTTTTCTAGGTTTCCTGCTTTCGCATTTTTGAGACGCTTGTATTTTCGATAAGTGACATTTTCGTTCGGTTTTTTTTTAGTACTGTTCCACTTCGGTGTTGTAGGCTCATAGCTTCTTTTCATTTTTATCGTAAGCTGATAGATATATCATTTTAGTGTTTGATTGTCTTTATGAACATTTTTCTCGCTTAAGAAGGCATTGATCTTTTATAATTCAAGTAGCTTAATATCGACAGAAAAATCTCTTTTCCCCGGGGTGGGTGTATTGGGTGGGAGGGGTGGGTAAAGTGTAATTTAAACTGTAGTTTTTAAGGGACGCGGGAGCTCAATTGATTTTTGTCAAATGGGCTGGTCGCGTGCATTGTGCGTACTTAAATACGAGTGAAGTTAAACAAAAGCAGTAAAAAATCTAATTTAATTAAGGAATTATGCGGTGCGGGAGTTTTCGGGATGACTAGCATCCCGTGAACTGGGCGCGCGCATTAAATAAGAACAAAGATTGACAATAATAGCGTAAAATGAAAAGACATTGCAACGTGAAAAATGACTGAGAACATAAACATGAGTGACAAGAGTTGAAGCTAAAGTAAAGATCAAGTCATCCACAAAGAAGCTGAAGAAACTGTCGAATGAAGTGACCCTTCGAGTACGATCGAAGAATGAGCCCAGAATACTCCGAAGAAAATGTACAAGACAACAAAGAAACTTAACAGAACAAGGATGAAAGAAAAAAACAGTCGAAGAAAAAAAATCAACCGAAGCAAACTTATCGGCGAATGAGAAGAACCATGCTAGATTCAGAAGACGGAATCAGAACTGATGAAGTAAGACGAAAAAAATCGAAGGAAGAAGAAATAAATAGTATGAAGTACGTACTTACAAAAAAGGACGAAGATAAACTAAGCGAGGCGAAAACGGAACAGAGTAGAACTTGAAAAGAAGAAGAAGAAGAAGAAGAAGAAGAAGAAGAAGAAGAAGAAGAAAAACAGAAGAATCAAGAAGAACGGAGAAAAGCGAAGTCAAACAGAGAAGATCGCCTCGGAACAAGATTGGCGAGGTCCACTTAATTCTTTCCATCATCATTTTTAAAATCAGTTCTTTACTTGCGTTGCTTTTAACCGCCTTCTCGTGTTTCTTTCACGGGGCTCAAGGAGTTTTTCTGTTATTTTAGCTTAAGCTGTCGTGGGATATCATACACTTAGGCCTGAGCGGGAAACTCTTTGCTTCCAGTCCTGCTTTGCGAACCTAAAGAGAAAGAGAAGAAAAGGGGCTTTAGACAAAGATAACGTGGTGGAGAATTTATCAGGGTGAAGATGACTATGAATACCTCGGGAAAAATATATGAATCAGAAAACTAAGAAGTCAGATGACTTCCCATTTCAGACAAAGGATAAGAGGTACTAAAAACTTGACGATCAAGCTCTCCTACACTTCCTCGATTCTGTCTCTCCATACCTTTTCTCATTTTTATGTGGTCTTTTCCCAATTCATTTATGCTTTAAGTTCATCTGATGTTTCTACCAAATACAGTGCGGGAGCAAGGCAGATTTCTTATCCGCGCACTATGATTTCGGTCCTTGCAATGTTTGTATTTTCATCTCTATACAAACCTTTTTACAATGGTTTATCCTTAACGACGCGTGAATTCTTAAGACTCGATTCTTTTCTGTTTCATCTTGAAGCCTTCAACTTTACTTCCAAACTGAAAGAAAAAACAGAGAACAGCAAGAATTTAAAGAAGTGAGAGGAATGCGCTAAAGAAAATTGAAAAACAAGCGTGAAATAAGTCAGATGAAGGGCAGCTCTCTTCCCGCGAAAAACTGTGAGCCGGAAATTTCAGAAAACAGTACTCCTGAGGACAATGAGGCGTCATCTGGAATAATGGAATAAACGGGAGATTGCAAACACAAAGAAACCAATCAAGAGAGAGAGACGCACAAGAATAAAAATGTACCTCGGACGTTTAGAAGTCAAATAAATTCTTCTCAGTGGACAAAATAAGTTTAGTAGTAAGATATCATCATTAAGTATAGGCTTTAGGATGTTGAGCGGGGGCTCATGAAACACTAGCTGTTCCATGGGCTGGTCGCGCATTGTCAGTTAAATTTTTATTAATTTTTAAATTAACGCATCAATTAACTAGTGACAGTAAGTGCAGTCGAGGCAAGAAGAGAAAAGGAAAAACGCTCGTCAGCAAGAATAGGTATGAAAGGTGAACACAATTGCATCGAACCACTTGAACTGTTTATCAGTGATTTCATTTCCGGACGATAATAAAGCTGGGAGAAATGAGATGCAGACGTAACTGAAGTTTCATAGAGATCAAGATGAAAATAACACAAGTGCTGCAATTCGGAAGAAAGAAGTATTTAAAGCAAGCCTTGTTACAAGAAAAACTCCACGTGATTCAAGCGTTAAAAGATGCCGAGAAACTAACCGTGGAGTGACCAATTTGCGAAATACACAAAGACTTCAACGAAAGAAAATACTTCCTTGAGAAGAGTAAAAAGTTATAAGCTGAAGGTTACCGCTCGATACGATTAAGATTTGAAGTAAACTGCGTGGATTGCTCTCTGTGAACCAACAGTATGCATGTGCAGATGCGATCGCCATGGAGTTGGGATAGCTGCTGCGTTTGATATTCCACAATCTTAGCCCTTTTAGTTCTGTACTTTTCCTCATCTTTTTGGCACCACACTTAGTGGAGCCAGTCATGACATGCCCATCCTTTTTTCTTTTTTGTCACACTCCTTGGGCCCTCCTGAATTAACCATTTTCAGCGTTATGCTTTTGCATGTCGCCTCACATTTCCTATTGGCTAGTGTCCACCGTGATTCAGTTGAAGGCAACAAAAAGGATAAAGATATCTTTTATTCATTGCTCTTCTCTCTGTGTTACCTTAAGTGTGTTTTCATTGCTTGAAAATTTCCTCCGAATTCCTCTATGACTAACTACTGTGCCCTTCATTTGAGGGTCTGTAAACTTTCAAAACTTTTGCCGATTTTCTTCCTGCCTCGTGCTTTTCCTTTCCGTTCATTATCCTTTATTCCCACTCACATTTCCGCGCACTATGATTTCGGTCGTTGCAATATTTGTATTTTCATCTCTATACAAACCTTTTTACAATGGTTTATCCTTAACGACGCGTGAATTCTTAAGACTCGATTCTTTTCTGTTTCATCTTGAAGCCTTCAACTTTACTTCCAAACTGAAAGAAAAAACAGAGAACAGCAAGAATTTAAAGAAGTGAGAGGAATGCGCTAAAGAAAATTGAAAAACGAGCGTGAAAGAAGTCAGATGAAGGGCGGCTGTCTTCCCGCGAAAAACTGTGAGCCGGAAATTTCAGAAAACAGTACTCCTGAGGACAATGGGGCGTCATCTGGAGTATTGGAATAAACGGGAGATTGCAAACACAAAGAAACCAATCAAGAGAGAGAGACGCACAAGAATAAAAATGTACCTCGGACGTTTAGAAGTCAAATAAATTCTTCTGGACAAAATAAGTTTAGTAGTAAGATATCATCATTAAGTATAGGCTTTAGGATGTGGAGCGGGGGCTCATGAAACACTAGCTGTTCCATGGGCTGGTCGCGCATTGTCAGTTAAATTTTTATTAATTTTTAAATTAACGCATCAATTAACTAGTGACAGTAAGTGCAGTCAAGACAAGAAGAGAATAGGAAAAACGCTCGTCAGCAAGAATAGGTATGAAAGGTGAACACAATTGCATCGAACCACTTGAACTGTTTATCAGTGATTTCATTTCCGGATAAAGCTGGGAGAAATGAGATGCAAACGTGACTGAAGTTTCATAGAGATCAAGATGAAAATAACACAAGTGCTGCAATTCGGAAGAAAGAAGTATTTAAAGCAAGCCTTGTTACAAGAAAAACTTCATGTGATTCAAGCGTTAAAGGATGCCAAGAAACTAACCGTGGAGTGACCAATTTGCGAAATACACCAAGGACTTCAATGAAAGAAAATACCGGCTTGAGAACAGCAAAAAGTTATAAGCTGAAGGCTACCGCTCGATACGATTAAGATTTGAAGTAAACTGCGTGGATTGCTCTCTGTGAACCACTTCAACATGGGATGTTTTCAACAGTATGCATCCACAGATGCGATCCTCATGGAGTTGGGACACCTGCTGCGTTTGATATTCCACAATCTTAGCCCTTTTAGTTCTGTACTTTTCCTCATCTTTTTGGCACCACACTTAGTGGAGCCAGTCATGACATGCCCATCCTTTTTTCTTTTTTGTCACACTCCTTGGGCCCTCCTGAATTAACCATTTTCAGCGTTATGCTTTTGCATGTCGCCTCACATTTCCTATTGGCTAGTGTCCACCGTGATTCAGTTGAAGGCAACAAAAAGGATAAAGATATCTTTTATTCATTGCTCTTCTCTCTGTGTTACCTTCAGTGTGTTTTCATTGCTTGAAGATTTCCTCAGAATTCCTCTATAACCAACTACTGTGCCCTTCATTTGAGGGTCTGTAAACTTTGAAAACTTTTGCCGATTTTCTTCCCGCCTCGTGCTTTTCCTTTCCGTTCATCATCCTTTATTCCCACTCACATTTCATTCCTGTCTTGTCTTTTAAAGCGGCCTCTATATTCTTCCCTTGTCTTTTAATTTATTATTATTATTGGGTCTCTTTTCTGACTTACGTTTTGCCTTCCGGTTTTCAGGCCATTGCTTTGTCTTATTCAGTGGGTATTTTGTACCGTAGCCCCTCCCCTCATATTTATTTTGGTGCCTCCGCGACTGTTGATGTTTTCGTTTACTTACGCCTTGCTCAACAGCTCTATTTATCCCTTTCTCTGATCCATTTGACTCCGTACCTTTGTTCAATTTCGTGCGTTTCTTTGTTTCATCGCAATGCCATAAATAAAACTTTCCTTCATATGACTGATAGAACACTTCCTGGTTGCTTGAACTTGCCTTTCTCCACTCATTATCTGTCTCTGTTCGCTCTCCGTTGAACTCTTTAACGCGTGCAATTCATTTTTTTATTTAGAATTATCTTTTCCCACAATTTCTCTTGCAACATAAAGATTTCCAATGATTCTCTTTCCACATACACCATCATTAAGAAGTCTCTCCGTTTGATTAAACCAGGGCTGTCATTCCCGTCTTTTCAACACACTAACTGATCCTCATTATCCTTAACCTTATCAAACTCTTGGCCATGATTACCATCAATCATCATCATTATCATCGTTGTCAACATCATCATCATCATCATTTTTTTTAGGTAATCATAATTTCGGCTTGAAAAAGACCGATGGCTGCAAGCTACGAAACAAATCGCCTTCACTAATCGATATATGCACAAAAGCGCAGAAGAGCCGTCTACTTTTAGGAGACAACACTAACGCGTTCAACGATCCTCATCTCCACCGGTTTTAATTCGAAAACGTCAACCAGCTTTCTGATCCTTCAACCTTGAAACAACGAAACATGCCTTTTGTCTCCTAATTGAGCCCTCATTCGATCTGTTCGTTTATTTTCCCGGTATAATTCGCCATTCGATTCAGTACGCGCGATTCCTCTGGACAAAGGCGCATGTTCATTATTTCGCTATGCATTCGTCATCGTGGTATCTGCATGTTAGCTTTCATTGGCGTGTTTTCTGGTAAGTACCCATAACTTGAAATGCATCATCTTATCATCTAACTTTGCGGAGACACCAATAACACTCGTCTCGATCCACATCTCCATCTCTTTCGATTCGAAAACATTTACCGCCTATCTGATCCATCCAATCTTGAAACCATGAATCTGAAAGTCCTTCGAAATAATATGTCACTTTTGCCACGGTCCTCTCAACCAATGAGCCTGATTCGATATGTTCATTATTTTCCCGCTGTTATTCGCCATTCGATGCAGTACTCGCCATTCCTCTGGATATCCGCGAAAGCTCACGTTCATTATTTCGCATTGCATACATCATTGTGGTATCTGCTTTATAACTTTGATTGACGTGTTTTATAATTTTATGGTATGTACCCATGACTTGAACTGGATGCATCATTTCATCATCTAACGTTAGGAGACACCAATGACACATTCTATTTTCGTCTCCATTTCTTTCGATTCGAAAACGTTTACCGCCTATCTGATCCATCAATCGGTAATCGTGAAACTAACAGAATTTCGATTCGAAATTCTTACCTGGCTTTAATTGTCCTCTCTTTGTGCTTTATTCGATATGTTCATTATTTTCCAGCTTTTTATTCGCCATTCGATTCAGTACAGTGCTCGCCAAGGCGCATGTTTATTATTTCGCTATACATTCGTCATTTATAACTTTGATTTTTGACGTGTTTCATGGTAAGTACCCATAACTTGAAATGAATCATCTTATCATCTAAGTTTGGGAGATACCAATCACACATTCGATCCCTATTTCCATCAGTTTTCAGTCGAAAATGTCAACGGCGGCTTACTGATCCGTCAATATCTGACGGTCCAGTTCGCAATTAGTTAAATGGATTTTTTTCTCTCATTGAGCTTCATTAGATATCTTCGCTTACTTTTCCGCTATTCTATACCGTATGATTCATCTGGATATAAGCGAGAGGCACGTGTTCATTATTTTGCCAGGCATTCGTCATTATGATCGTGGTATCAGCATTAGAACTTTGAAGGAGATGTTTATCGTTGGGCGTTAATGGCTTTTGTCGCTTTCTTGGTGCTTACATGGTACATACACCATCGTCATCAAGAAGTAATCCTAGAAAAAACTCCAGCCACCCCCCACCCACAAACAATTCCAGATCCACCCCCTCATATAACTTCAGTTTCTGAAACGTCGTCTTCTTCCTCTCTTTCATCTCTTGCGTTTTTTCTTCCCTCAAATCGAGGTTGCACTGGAATCTTTTTGCCTCACTGTTACTTTAAATTTTGATGCCCACCTTATATTGATGGAAACTAACTACCGTATTCCTTGGTTTTCCGTCATTGTAACTGATGTCCCAATTCTTTCCTCTTCATTTTTGGGACTAAATGGGTGGCTCGATTACTACTTTCTATGCAATGAGCCACATACTGCCCGCCCTCCCCATACCCCGTATTGTATACGTTTGTGTCCGTTTTGTGTGTCGTGTTGTGTGTGTGTGGGTGTGCGTGAGAGAGAGAGGGAGAGAGCGCGAGCGCGCGCCACGCCTGCAGCTGCGCGTACTTTAGTTGTAATGATTTAAAGATTGTATTTAGTCGCCAGTAACACCATTTCATATTTTTCTGCTCTTGATCTTGTGGAAGTTGAACTTGTTTCAGGTTAGTATTCAAGTAGGAAAGAAAAAGAAAAGGCTTGACGGTTCAATAATCCATCCAGCGTACATTGAAAAGGTAAAGTAATTACAACGTTTTGAGAAGATCAACACCGAAAAAAAATATGCGCAAGGAAATAAGCGATGCATAAGTTAGCATGTGTCGGCTAGTAATCAGACACAGTTATTTCATTGATTTTTCTGTGGTTCAGTTCGTTACGCATCGCACTACGTACCATGCGGGTGATCGCGGGCTCGATCCCCTCGAGATCCAGGGTCTTAAAATTATTGAGAAGTAATTGGCTTTTTTGTAATTTCATCTGCAAATGTTTACTTACACTGTCCAGTTTTGTCGGTTAGGAACTATAAACGGGTAAGCTCTGTCTCCCAAACCTCTGGCACGAAGTTCCAGGTGTTGTGGTCTGTCCTAACTGTCCTATTTTTTCTCCCCAGCAAAAATTGGCCACCCTGGCGTTGATGTCTTAAAAAGACCTATGATGTGTGAGGCTACGTTGCCGGACCATGTTGGTATCAGAGTCAACACACAGGCGCGTAGCACACCATAACAAACTGAAGATAAAAGCGGGGCTTAATAACGTATCAAAAAATATATATAAAAATAGTTAGAGGGGTTAACTTAGATAGGCGTGAGGTTAACCCCCGACATGCCAGTAACAATATAAATGATGATGATGATGATAGAAACATAAATATTTGATTTATTTTGCATATATACCAATACTCAAACATTTAAGTACCGGAAAAAAGTGTTGCAAAATGGATTGCTAGTGTTTTCCCATCATACAAAAGAAATCACGAGTCAGCCAAGAAGCAAGATTTTTCGCCATGCATATCCATCCTGAGGGTCAAAGTTTCTAATAATTATTCACAGCAAGGTCAGCTAGCTAATTATAAAGATACAGTTGTTTGAATATGTTGAGTAAATAATATTGTTTCTTTCATTAGGTGAAAAGAAGAATGAAAAACATGGCTTCAATAGAATTTTTCCGGCGTTCTTCAAGAGGATTTTCCGGCTATTCTCGGAGAGGTCGGGCTGAAAGGTATATACTTGTAATTTGATGTCTTCAGTCCTGGAAAACATGAAATTCTCAAACGCTTGCAAGTTGTGAACGATGATCTTCTTCATTAATATGATTCTCAGAGATAGCTTATACTTTCCTTAGTGATTCGTTAGCTAGAAATGGAAAACCACCACTTAGTGTTAAAGTGAACCATGGCCTTTCTTTTTTTAGTCGGTTGAGTAGTCATCTCCAAAAAACGGTCCATCAAGGAAACAGAGGACGAATGCTGCTCCATGAACAGTTCCTTGGCGAATCACTGATATTATATTTTAGCGGTCTTCAAGGTTGATGCTGCTGTGCTATTCACAGGTAAAAGAAACTCCTTTTTACGACTTTTACTTTTACCCTTAGGTTTTACATTTTTAAGAATCTTATCGGATAACCAAGGTGCTACATGATAAACGCGAAAGTGATTAAATCCTGTCCTTTCAAAACTGCATTTTAAGTTGGTAATTGGATGCCGTCTCCACCCTCTTGTCCCAATTATATTTAAGGGCGCGTTCGATTGACCCTATTCTGGAATAAGATTACGTGGAGTAATTATTTAAAACGGTATGTCTGGCGTTTTGAAGCAAATAGAATAATAAAGATATGTTTAAAATAGCAATTTAGCAGGTTTTTGACAATTCTAATGTGAATCTCCGTAAAAACGAAGTATTTCTAACTTCTATTTCATGTATTCCTATTCTGGAATACGGTCAATCGAACGCACCCTAAATAATGCCGCAATTATAAACCTCATTTCCTTGTATGTTTTGATTTTTTTCTCTCTGATACAGATTTGGTGGTAATACGTTGAAGATTTGATCCTTCGTCTCGTGATTAAAAAGAGCGCATTCAATACTTACTTATACATACAAGTACAATTATGTCCAACTTTGAGAGAAAGTCCTTTCAATAGGTGTATTTTAAATTTAATTTGCGATTATCTACTTGATAATGTTGTAGAGAAGGACATCAGTACTCCATCAAAGTCACGGTATATTCAATTTCAATACAGACACGCAGTTTCAATTCAATTCAATTGCTAGATGAAGGCTATAAAGCTGTGGTACTTAACGATGAACTTTGAACAGGTTTTTTTATTCTGGTCATTACAGCCACAAAAGAAAAGTTGGGTCTTGGTTGCATGTTTTATTGATATAAGGTAGTCTTAGGTCAAATCGTATCTACTATAAAAATCGTATCTACTACAAAATTGAGGATGAATTTTGATACTAGCCTTGCACATTTAAAAAAAATTAAATAAATAATGCATTAATTTGCAGATAAATTTTGGCGTGTAAGATAAATAAGTGAAAATTAAATATGAAGAGAGGAGGTGATAACTCTGCTAAAATTCTTGTTAAATTGAGGGTGAGTGTGTATAGGTAACAACTTATTAATACTAAATTATTAATACTAAAGATGCTGATAATATCGTACCACGTATTAGCCTGCGCGCGTTGGGAAGCAGCTTGTACGTAAATTAATATATAGCGGATGAAAGTGTTGTAACTTGAGGTAGAATAAAACGTGGGTATTAACAAAAAATGTAAGTGTGTAGAGGATAATCATATCGTGCGACATGATAGAGAAAGTGTGTTAGCCAAAAACAAACAAATGGTTAAGTGGAGGGTTATAATATCATGCGAGCCGGATTACGGTGTGCGCGCGTCCACAAACGGGTTAATACGTAAAGCCGACCAATATTATTGTGCTCCCTAACAGTGTGCGCGAATTTACAAACAACTTACAAAGGCGCACTTGCATGAACTTAATAATGCATACGATAACACTGTGTGAGCGCGTTAGCGAAAAGGGTACAAATTAGTCAATCAGTAGTAATATCCTCCGATCTGATGCTGTGCGCGCATTAGCAAACAACTCGCAAATGAACAACTGTTGGATATCAATAATCTTTTATTATAAGTTAATGGCTTGTGAGCATTGGCAAACAACTTGTGAGTAATTTAGTATCATATGACATGATGCATGGCAAACGCGCTTTAGCAAGAAACTGGTATTTGAATCACTAACTAAAGGATATAGAGGATATTACATGGTCGCGGAGATAAGAAATATTGCTCTTCGAGTCTTGAAAAATATTTCACCACGAGAAGAGAAATTTCGTATCTCGAAGCGGTGATTTGATTTTCTGTATATTATATAAACACCAATGAAATAGCAAATAAATTAACTTCAATATTTTTTGTACTCTTAACGAAGAACAACGGCGCGATTTATTATGTAATCATAGCAACCGTGATCTTTTCACGTGTGAAGGTAACATGTTATTTTTTTATGTGAAGATAACATGTTTTCGCGCAAAAGCTCAACCGGTATTTCATTGATGTTTATATTTAAGCAATAGAGGACGTTTTCCGTGTTCCCATAGCTTCATCTTAACACTAAGGGGAGTTGGGAGAATTCAAGACAGTTATGCAAACCCGAAATGCAGTCGAGGCATAACTGTCGAGAATTCTCCCAACTCCCCCGAATGTTTAGATGAGGCTATGGACGAAAACAAGGAAAATAGTCCTCTATTGCTTTTATAAACTTAAGCAAGTAACAAATGTCACTAGTGTAATGAGGCTTATGTTATCAAACAACTCGTAAATAAGTAGAGGGTTATAATGTAATAGCTTGGGCGGTTTAGTTAACAACTTGCATATAAATAAGTATATGGTCACAGAAATATGAAAGAATGCCTATGTCGTACAATTTGATAGTGTGCGCGCCTTTGAAACGACTTAAAATTGACTACAAATTGAATTGCGTGAACGCGTTAGCAAAATATTTTAAAATTAATCAATAGCATACCATACGTACAAGTAAGTAGAGGGTAAAAGTAAAATACCTAATGGTGTCAAAGGCGCTTATGAATTACTACGTGTTAAGAATATCTTATGTGACGGTGCACGCTCTTTTTTAAACAACTTCCACATGGAATGATCGTGCGCGTGCGTTAACAAGCAACTTGTAAGTGATTAAGGAGAGGGTTAATAATACGATAGCCAGAGCGCATTTGCAAATAACTTAAATAGCAGTAAGTAGATGGCCACAGAAATTTATCATATAGTAAACACTTAATGAATTGTCCCTCGGGACACAGTTAATTTTGTTTCCCGAGAATCTCAATGTTTCCCCGAGGCGCAACCGAGGGAAACATTGAAATTCGAGGGAAACAAAATTAACTGTGTCCCGAGGGACCAGTCATTAAGTGATTTGTTATATAGCGCGAAAAGAAAAACATGCAATGGCAACAACAACGGCGGTCGACGGTCAACATTCGCGAGTAACAGTGTTACCCTTTAACGTCATAGATTTTGCACTGTTACTCGCTCAAATACCTTTGGCGGGAAACAGTTTTATTGCTAGATGTCATGTGACCTCGAAGTAGCCAATGTGAGCGCGCGCTGTTGGGGAAAAATTTTCAGCTATATAACAATGTCCTGCATCAAACGATTTCATGCTGCGCACGCCTCGCAAATGACCACGTATTTAAGGGTGATAATATCACATGGTATTATAAGAGTGCGCGCGTTATCAAACAAGTTGCCAGTGAATAAGAAGTTGTATTGTAATAATGTCATACGATGATTGTACACACGAATTAGCAAACAACTCACAAATAAACAGATATCAATATTCTTTTATCAATATTAAATGGCCTTAAGGCACTAGGTATTTCATTGGTGTTTATATAATAAAGTGTGATAGTGTGCGCGCATTAGTTAACACGTCATAAAAACTATAAAGTGAAGGGTGATAATACAACACGGCATAGTAGAGTGCACGCAGCTAACAAACTGTATACAGCTAGATGGTCACAGAAACTTATCCTTACATTAATTGGTCTGTGCACATTGGCATACAACTTCTAAGTAAGTAGAAAAAATTACAATAATACGAGAAATGGGCGTCCGCAAACAACTTACAGGTAAATAATTAGAGACCAATAATTACTATGAAATGGCTTGCGTGTGTTAGCAAAGAACTCAACAAATGAATAAGTTGATGATAAAACTATCATCAGATTTAATGGTCAGGAAACAACTTGTAAGACAGAGAAAGGGATAACATTAAATGATTAAATGGAGTGCGCGCAGTTAAGGTACTAGTATTTTATGATACGACCATGTTCGTGCAATGAACTGAATGAGTTGATTATCACACGATATTATAGAGTAAGCTCTATCACACGACTTGTAAATATTGAATGCTTGAAATATAATGGTGCGAGCAAATGGGGTTAACAATCTCACGTGATCCGATGTCCTCGCATTAACAAACAATTTACATGTAAATTATTCACTGAAGGGTGATGATGTATTTAATTCATGGACTGCACGCGTTCGCAATAACGAGTAGCAACACCAAGTAGAGACTCGTGATATTTACGATGACATGGGAGGCGCCGCTTTAAAAAGGTTTTGATTTAAAATAATAATATCGGACCAATACAAACATCAGAAACATATGGGATAAACACTTAAAACTCTAAAAAAAATCATTTGTTTTTAACCTCAAGGCCAGATTCAAAATTCACCCTCAATGTTTAGGATTAGATCTATTTACATCAGTAACTTGTGTTACAAGGAAGAGCACATCCTTTTTTTGTTCATCTATAAACAGGTATTTTATTCTAAATAGCGTTCTTCATAACCGATATATTACCCTATTTTTCCTCCAGTTGAAGTTCACTTTTTCGTCGGCTTCATTGTGGCCCTGCCCGGGAGGTCCTTGATTGAGGGGTTCAGCTGGCCCGGGGTTTTCCTCCAAGGAGCAAGTGGACGTACGAGGAGGTTTTTCACCCAGCTGTTGTTCCACAACTCCTCTTAGATTTGAAACCTAGATTTTCTTTCAGGAAGTTAATGGGCGTGTAGAATTACGTTATACGTGTAATCAAATTAAGACCGTGAATAAAAAATAGACTTGGTAAAAAATGTCTCCCTTGCAGTTGCATTAGTTGGATAGGCTTAACTGTAGAATACCCGGCCACTCCAAAACATTTAAAAAAAATTCGCTTACGAAGCCAAGTAGCCACAGTTTACGCGTTTGCTCGTTAACAGCGCGCTCGCTAGTAGCCGGGAACGAGAAAGCGTTGCTCCGAGTGGCAGGGTATTCTGCAATTACTCCGTGGGTTATGATTGAAAGAAGTTGAAGTGTCACAAAGTAATAGTGAAGGTCAGCCGAGAATTAAGGTAGGCCGGAGACCCATGATTTACAAACGAAGGAAAGCGAATGATCCAACGTTGGCACTGAATAAAACCGTTTTACTCCGCCACCGGGTTTGTTATTATTGAAATCCGTAACAAGGTCCTGTGATAGGCGTTTTGACGACGGGTTGGGGACGGGTTGTGTTTGTTGGTTCTGTAATCGTTGGGGGAGGGGGGGGGGGGGGGCATTTTTCCAACAGTCCTGACACATGAAATGCTTCGTATCTTCTGAAGAAAAACAACTCATGAAACTTTGCAACCGATTTGCATTCTCTAGTCTTAAAAACATGTTTAAAGATCAGCTTTTCAAAATAAACAAATGTCAGTTTAATGATTTGTTTTTCAGTCCTGAAAAGTTTTGAAATTTTAGGTCCCTGCTCAAAAAGGATTTTTCTTCACATACTTCAGTTTTCAACTGCAGTATATATAGCAAATAAAGGAAAATGGAGGCTCCCTTATGACACCTAATAAGATATTTTTCTTAAGTATTTTTTCAATTGAAGAACACCCTCTAAAAATTTTGAATTAATGCCTGACACGATCCCAATGAAAAGAAAAATCTACACCACAAAGCAACTCTCTCGTGTACGGTGCATTCAAATTTGGAAGCACCAACAATCAGTCCAGTTAATTGCAAGAGATGGGTTGGATCCTAGCTTTGCAGAACAGGTGGAATTTTTCCAGTTTTCCAGGCAAACAGACACAAGAGAGAAAAGCACAAGGTGAATGCGAAGCACATGTCAACCACAAGGAGAGGATGACTTCACCCATCACATGTGACTTGAACTTTGCACTCACCTAGCGCTTGCCTCTTTTGCATAAAAAAAGGGTTAAAAAATTTAGGCCTGTTCTGTGGATAGTTGAATCCCAGAGAACTAGCATGTAAATCCATCTCCCTGAACCCTAAGCCACACTGCTTCCTTCTCCCCCAAATCATTCTATAAGACAGGTGTTTGGATGGATTTAATGGTTTTCAACTTAGGCACCCTTTAACGTTGGACCAAAACCCCAACTTAAGATGACAGCCACATATGTTGCAAAAATAATGGTTAACGCCAGGATCTTAATAAGTATGGTAATCAATCCGCAACAAGACTGGTGACTGAGCAGCAGAATTTATCTATAAATACATTTTAAAAAAATAGACTTGTTTGTTCCAAAATTTATGGCAACATCCATACACAAACTCATGATCAAGTTAAAAAATCTCCATCTTCCACTGTATAGACACAGATTTTTTTTCCAGTGTCAACAAGCATGTAGGTGAAGGTAATGAATGCAAGTGAAGGGACATCCTCACAGGTGAAGCTAAACGTATGAAGGTACGCGAGTGATAACCCATCTGCGAGAAAATTGGTTTTGGTTACCATACATTCACCCCTCCATGTAAGGCAATGTGACCATTCTCATATAACCACATCACAGGCTCAAGTTTAGAGCTCATCAAGGTCAGTTTTTTTTAAGTTGACTGCTGAGCAGGTACTGGATTTCGATTAGATTGCAGGCTCAAGCCAGATTAGCTTATTGTAAGAATGAATAACCCAGGAGCTCCGCTTTTAGTCTTGGCTAATCTATATATTATATTTACACATGGTAGTGTATTTAATTAGTTACCTATATGTGGGCTAGAATGATGTTCTTCCCACTCATTTGAATAAAATATTTGTTTGTATATGTTAACAATTTCCTCTCATCCTCACCCAACAATGACAACCTCTTCGCCAAGGGCACAGGACGGCTTGGAAGCCACACAAACTAAAATTAGAAACATTCTGGGGTTTTCTGTTACATTTAAAAGTCTTTCTTACATGTTTATTTCAAATAGTAACTCAGCTTTCCTGGCATCCATTGATAATCATTTTAACAAATGTCTCAAAGCAATTGTCATCAAAGCCTTGCAACTCAACATCATAAGTCGGGGGGTCTTTCTTCTTGGTTCCAGGGATTTCATTTATTAGTGGCTTAACATACATGAAAACCCCTGGAGTTATCCAAACCATATTTTTTATACCATCATCATTCTCTAAGTCCAAGGTATTCAACTGATAACAGAGAAATGAAAGACGGATTCCATCTGTGGCAATACACTGAGTTGTTAGAGGCTTCTCCAAATTGCCTCCAAGTGAAGCTCCTTGATTTAAGGCTTCTGCCGCAAGACGTCCAAATGAGAACATTATACCTGCAATATTGAAAAGTGTTCTGAATGTAAGCAGTTGCAGAAAAAAACTGAAAAAAAAAGTGTCTTGAAGGCCACTCAAACACCAAACATCACATTCCACTGCTGTACTAACTGAGCCATAAAGTCATTACTGGTCAGTTACGAGTTCCTACTGTATCCCACAATATAAGGTGAAATGAATGATTGTGAAATGTTTGTTTGTTTGTTATTTATTTGTTTGAGCAGGTTGAAATTTTGGCAGCTATTCAGCTGATGTGGAGCTGATATAGATAATACCCACCCATCTATACACTCACAAAGGACAGCCACAACACAGGGAACTTCATCCCCCACTGTTATGAAAATGGAAGATATTTTGTGAGAAGGAGCCTATGGTTTATAGTCCTCATCTGAAAAGACTTGAAAGTCTAACCATTTGGCATGGCAAAGATAATAAAGATGACTAGGATGATAAACTTAATTGAAGCATTAATAAAAAATTATTATAATTTAGTGTTAAAGCATTGTGATGTAACCAATCTAATCTACTTAAATCAAATTAAATCTTGTCTTTTGATGACAACCCAACTCACTGCCTGTCCCTAGAGAGGTTACCTTCAAGGCCCTGGAAAAGCTACAGCCCTAGACAAATATATTTTATCTAGTTTTCAGCTTCTTTCAAGGTTATGGTTCAAAAGGATGAAAACTAGAAAAGGTCCTATCTCTTTTTGTCCAGGCCACAGCTGATCAAAGGCTGGATGACTTTATCCAAAGGATATGTAACTATCAAGATAATAAAATATACTCCATGATAAACATTGGCCAAGGTTTTTGTACATGCCTTTACTTAGATGTGCTTAGAGTGTGCATATTCACGGCTATGTGCCCAAATACAAGAGTATAGTATCTTTGCACAGATTGAAGCTATTGGATACTGACTTACATGTATCCTCCAGGTAAAGTTATCCAGCTTTTGAACAACTGGGGCTAGGCTTATACAAAATACTGGTAAACTTTGGGAAAAACAACTGCTTTACCTTGAGCAACCAAATCACTTGTAGTCCAGTTTTGATTTGTGCTGACAATAACAAGGGTATGTGGATTGGGAAATGGAGCACCATCAAAGAAGCCAGTATCCAACTTCTGTGCAGTTTTTGCCTTGTTCAGGTTAAACACTGGTGAAATAATATCTGGTCTCTGAAGCTCGACTTGCTCTGTGCTTTGTATTGCCTCCTTTTCTTTTACTTGCTCCAGGGGGTACTTTGACGACAGCAGAAAGCCAAGATTTCCAGAAATCATCAAGTCTGTTTCATGTCTTTTGTATGAAACACTAACTCGAGGTTTGTATGTCAGGGATGTTTCCATCAGCTTTGGAAAACTGAAACAACAAAATTGATGGTAACACAGACCATAACAAACATCTCTTTCATAATTCATAATATTCTTGAAATCATGGATTCTTCCATTATGTACCAGTGTTAAGTGCAAAGAAACTTGTTGTGAGCTTGAGAGAGACTTTGACCTTGTGGACCTTGTGATTACTATAAGTTCAGATGCTCTACCAATGAGCTAAAGGAGACTATGTTAGACTATTCAGTCATTAAACTAGTTTCATATCAGAATGAAATGTCAAATGGTGGCATACTTGTGATGAATTTCTGAGTGAATTGGTAAGTTTTAAGCCTAGTGAATGAAACCATGGGTGTTTCTCTTATAACAAAAGGAAACTCTTTAATGCTCCTTTTAAGGGTAATACCATGTGGAAAAGTCAAATTGAGAGAATGGTCTATGGAAGAAATAGTTGGCATACTGTAATATTTTGTTTTGAGAGAAAGGAAGTACATCACATGCTTATTTTCCAATTCACTTAAACAAAAATAAGAGGAACACAAAACATTTCAAATAAAACATAACACACTGAAAAATCATAAATGACAAGAAGCAATCAGTTGGTTATTTTTACCAAGTTTGGGGAAGATAACTTCAGGAGTGTAGCAGGCAAACTTAGCCCGTGGTGAGAGCAGGATTTAACATTGGGACCCACTACCACCCTGACCACACTACCACCCACCCCATGAAAATTGATTTTGGAGCAAAAGTTTGTTATCTGAAGTAAATAAGAGCTCTTTTTCTGGCTTTCTTTTTGTTTGTATGGTCTCATTCACTCAGAAGCCCTTCAGGCTAATCCAGCCAGGTCAACCTAAATGCTGACAGGCAAACACAGAGAATTCTATCCTGACTTTTTGCAAACAGCATGCAGGCTCTTTAACGTCCCACGTTGTTAGCAACAAGGGCTGCGAGATGGGGTTTATGGTTAAACGTCTTAACTGAGAAGAGTTGAAAGTCAAGCCATTTGCAGTTGTCATTAGAAAGCCAACACTTTCTTCTCAGTTATTTTAAGACTTTGAGTGTTGGTCCAGCTGGGATTCGAACCCACAACCTCCTGCACTGTAGTCTGATTCTCAACCAACAGAGCGCCAACCAGTTGGCACTGATTAGATAACAAAGAAAAGAATAAAGAGGGATTAATTAGTTCATTCCTTTATCTTCTTCATCTTCATTCCTTCATCTACTATTTCAACTTGCAAGCCACCAAACCTTTTACAGTTTTAGCAACCAATTTGTATCCCAATTCTTGTTTCTTAATCTCTTACTCTCAGTGACAAGCCACCTTGATGTTAAAGTCACAAAAAATAAACGCATGCATAAGACAGAACGAGAATGAGAGTCTGATCCTCGTTTGACCTTCACTTGGTACAGCTCTTTTACCTGCCTGCATAACTCCATACCACCCGCAACATATTCTGCATTAGAGGTATTGCACACATGTCTCTAGTTGCATGTTCTCCCTCGTAATTAAAAAGCCTCGTTTGAATCACGTTTTGTCTAAATTTTTCCATCATTTCTCTTCTAATTGTGCGATCTATAACATTATCTTGCAAGCATTTCATCTTGGAAATGCTGCCCATTTGCAAAGTTTTTGTCAGATACAGAGACTGAGTCTCGGGTTCCAAAACTCGACTTTGAGGATGGTAAACATAGGGTTGTATCTCAGCTGCGGTGTGACCTTTCCTGGTTAGAAAAGAGCGTAAAAATCTAGAAACGTTTTCTCGCGTGGAGGGGATGAAGGCCGCCATCTTGAATGTTCGTTCCATTCAGGGCCTGGTGACAAGGTTTTTTTTATCGGTCCCAGATTGCTTGCGACTAGTAAAGAGTTTGTTGTCTTGGAAACAAAGCAATATATTTCTTCATCTCCAACCAAAGGGTAGTCACCATTTTGGATAAATATATACCCGGTCGATACAACAGCGAACAATCTGTATAACAACACAGACTTGTAAACCATGGTGAGTACAAGCCAAAAGTTATTTGTAGGCTTACGCTATTGGGATCGAGTTATCTGAAGATTCCTGATCTCTACTGCAACTGCAGCATGTTCTGAGTTTGCCAATAATTATCATTTCCACACAGCCAAACAGCACTATCGGCTCTGTCGAATCTACGGGATCTAACGCGTCCAGAAAATCATGGACAAGACAGTATCATACCGTAAACAAAACTTCAACAGTGGTAAGTTCGATCAACAGTACATTTTTGAGTTTGAAGCTCGTTGGGTTCTAGCTAAGAGAATTGCTTTTGAATTACAAACGATATTTGAGTGCATGATTTCGATTATTTGATGAGACAAGCTTAGTAGGACAAGGTTATCTGAAATTACATCAGTCAGTAATGAACCTTTCTACAATCCAGAGGTATTTAATAATAATTAGATGCATTATGTATCACAAATAAACTTTAGTTGGTAAAGCGAATTGAAGCAAATTAAATGGTACTTATGAGTTTTGGGAAACAGTGTTTCTACTGGACAGAAAAGAAAAATCAATTGGGCCTTTGCAAAACAGCTGTTTTTGTTTAATCCAGATTATGAAAATAATAATTATTACATGAAGTGCTAATAACTTTCAAATTTAATTTCCACTATTAATTTACTCCTGTTGTCTTTAGGACGAATCATTATTTGCTTCCCAAAGAAGACTAGACCTGGTGAAGAAGATGCTTTTGCGGGTGCATTGTCCGAAAGATCAGCTAGAAGAAGTGGTAAGTTGGAAGGCTGTGATGTTGTTCCCGCAATCAAAGGCAATTTGAAAACCATTTCCGAATTAAGAGTTTTATACCTTTATAATGGAGTTTAATGCAACATGACTATTTTGGGGGTGGGGGTAGGGGGTAGGGAGTGAAGGGTACCATAGTCTAATCAAGATTGATGCCTCAACATAATCCTCTTCAGCAAGCATACTATATGCAAAGTATGGATTTTTGTGCTGACCAATACCCCGGCCTATAGTGGCAGAGTAAAAACTACATAATTATCAGTCTCAAAATGGACACGGTTAAAAAAAAGTTGTGACTAGTATTCATTCTTGGTCAGGAATAAAGTGAACTGCCACTGAATCCAGGTTTTATAACATTAGAAACAATGACCAAACCAAACAAAAAATTTCTTAACTCATTGACACCTGAACCGGGGCACCCTGGACTGACCCCGTTGACGAGTGAAATCGTCTGGCGTTAGACAGAGTAAAATTATCTATGAAGTCCCACTCCTAGGAGTCAATGGGTTAAATAAATATTATTTAAGATTCACATGTAGGTGAATTTAATATATTGGATATAAAAATAATTATTACATTTGTATTTTGGTTTATTTTCAGGTAAGCGATCACCAGCTAAGAAATCTGATGACACAGAGACAATTCAAGTGATAACAAAGGATCTAATTAGAAGGCTGAGGTAGAGTCTTTTTTATAATTTATATATTAAGCTTTATGTTACTAAGGTGGGGCAATGATTAGATTGCTCAAAGTAACTGACTGATTTAACACAGGTCTGCAGAAATTATTGATTGCTCACATGCACATATATGTCACTCCACATTATCTTTGGCAGAGTCCCAAGAGAGGATCCCTCTGGAAGGAGCATCATTCTTGAGGGGGGCGAATATCGGCGAATCAAGGTAGGATTTCATAAGCTCCTTATTTATTCGTTCATTAATTTTTCTTGTGAAGGTGTTGTCATAAAGTATTTTGAAGTTTGTTTATTTACTTGGCTTTGCCACAAAGAAATACTCCAGGGTTAAGTACTCAGATAGCAAGCCAATTTCTGCCGCCAAACTTTATTATGAGCAAATTGCTAATGTAAGGGGACTGAGCTTCCTGTGGTTTCTTATTACCTCCATGATAGTTTTAATGTTTGCTGTTCTCATCCCAGAAGACCAGAGGAGAGAGGTGATAATTATGATTCTTTTTTTGTTCACACAGTCAGCAGCACATGTTCCCACACAAGAGGAAAGGGAACTTGCTTTGGAGGAATTTAAAAGGAAAAAAGAATTTGAACAGAATGCATCAGAGGAACGAAAGAATTTTATGCAGGCAATGGAATTGAAACGAAAAGAGAATGCCAGACCATCTGACCTGGAGGAGGTACATGTGGTTACTAAATTTCCCAAGATAATGTTTGAAAAAAATTATCATTGAAACAGACAGTATATAATTGTCTTCTATGATAACTCTAGGAGCAAAAGAAACAAAGTGGTACATTACTTGAGAAGGCACAAGAACAGATGGAAGAGCAAGAAGATGAGATCAAGAAACTTAATGAGGTATAAGTTCAAATGGACTTATTTGTTTTGGGCAGGAAACTTTGAAAAAAACACAAAATCCAGACCTAGTGTGCATGCTCAGAACTGGAACCTTGCACTAGTAGTGGTCTTTAACCTACATTGTAAAGGTTGCTATGAGAAGGTATGGACAGTGTAATATTTCCTTGATTGAATTTGTTTTATGTGACATTAAAGAGCTCTCACTGACAAGATGCCAAAGTTACCCAATTTTTGCTCTTGCATTTGTTAGACTGCTGGCAGTCCCTCTTTTTTCGGTCTATCCAGGATTCAGATCCTCAATAAGGAGCACTTAAAAGGCGGTGGCCAAATGAGAGGGATGATTTGACTCTTGCTCAATTTCCAATTTATTTGGACAGACAAACCAGAGGGAAATGGACTACCAGCGGTCTAAGGTTTCTTGTGGTCTCCAAACTTCCCTCATGCATCTATAACGCACATGCACATACTGTAAGCATGAATGATCTCTTATAGTAATTACAGGCTATTCTGAATTAAGTCAGAGTACATGTAAGTTGAGCACACTTTACTTTCTACAGCTAATACTGAATGCAAAGTGTCATGCAATCCGTGATGCACAGCTTATAGAAAAGGTTGAGATCAAGAAAGAACAACTAGAGGAAGAAAATCGATTGGATGAAATGATGGAGGTGGAGAGACGAAAAGCATTGACAGAATACGAGGAGCGAGAAAAAGCATCACATTTGGAAAGACTTGTTGGTGCCCAAGTTTTACAACAGCAAATCTCAGAAAGGGAGCAATTGAGACTTCTGGAAGAGGAGAAGAAGGACCAAGAAACGAAGGTACTGAAAGGTGTCTTTGGTCTTTGACCCTGAATGTCCAATTATCTTTTTGACCCTTTATCATTTGAACTGCCCCCCCATTAACGAGTAAAATTGTGGCTGGTACAACACACAGCTCGTAGGTCACAAGTCGACGTTCACAGGTTTCTGTTTTACCAATACAGAAACAAACCTACATGTAGACATTCATTAAAGCAAACCTTTGGCCTAATTAGACCTAAACAGGAGTTTTTAGGCCCAAGGTTAGCTTTAATGAATTTTTAGGTTTGTTTCTGTATTGGTAAAACAGAGACCTGTGAATGAGACCTGTGACCTGAGACCTGCCTGTAAAATCGTTTGGCATTAGACAAGGTGAAATCTGTAAGTGTCACTCTTAAGAATGATAGGCTTTAAAAAGGAGTGAGGTGGAGAACATGAAGTTTGTTTCACTTTCATGTTTTGGTACCCAAGTTCTGGACAGGACACAAACTTGGTTATTGTATGGTTTCACGAGGCATGTTCAAAGGATTTTATGGGAGACATTCATTGAGCTTTGGGCAACGTTTTAGCCCATTTATGTAAGTTTCTTTCACAAAATTCGTTTGAGGAAAACCTCACTGTTTTTTTCAGGTGATGTTACAATATCTTGATAAACTGCAGAAAGAAGACATGGAAAACTTGATCAAGAAACATGAATTTCAAAGATCCTTGATGAAGGATGTAGCTAAGGCTAATGAGGTAATGCTTTAAATGTATTTGTGCCTATAATATTCTTCCATAGTCTTTTGGACAAAAGGGTTGAAGAAATCCTTGTGGTCTTGCTCCACATTTGAGCTGGGTTGGGGATCAAGATTGGTTGGGCTCACACCTTCTACCATATGAGGCCTGAGGGGGTCCACTTCCTGACTGCCTCAATGTCATATGTGGGTAAATTTATTGGTTCTTTGCTCTGGTTTGAAAGGTTTTTCTTTGGGAACTCCAGTTTTCTTTCTGTCTAACCAAGAACCAAATTGAATTTACTTGTTCTGCTTTGATTTGATTTCCCATTGGCAGAGCACTTAAATGCTCAGCAAGATAATTATTGTATTCAGATCTGACATGCTTTGTGCACTGCAAATGGCCAAATTATTTAGTTTAGCAAGGCTCATTCTACAATATGACCACCTTAACAAAAATTCTGTATTTCTGTTATAATGTATACTATATTTAAGCAATAGAGGACATTTTCCATGTTTATATAACCTCATCTAAACATGAGGGGGAGATGGGAGGATTCCAGACAGTAATATGCAAACCCGAGACGCAGCTTTTATAAATATTTCTCAAAAATAATTTGACAAATTATGAGGGAAAATGCTTGTTTTTTTGCTTCTTGATTGAAACAGATTTTCTTGATACATACTCATATTTCCTACCAGCCAATCAAAACATGCGTCTAACAACACATAACCAATCAAAAGTCGTGTGATGTCACATCCGTACTATCCTAATTATTTTATTAAGGACAGTGTCTATTATTGTTATTGCGCATACGTTCTGCGCCATCTCCAGACACTCGGATTTCCTATTGCTGATGCTTACTAATACAGGGATATTTTTGCATGGTTTAAATAATCCAGAGAAAGTAGATCTTAGTAAGTTACTCTTGTTATCCGAAAAGAAAATTGGGGGTAACCATGCATTTTTGAGAGATAATTAAGCTTCAATTTGAGAAATAACGCCATACATTGCTTTGCATTTTAAAGCTTTTTATGAATATTATTCATGAATTATCTTTGAAAAATGCGTGTTTACCCCCAATTTTCTTTTTGGATTTCAATAAAACTTATCAAGATCTACATTTCGTGCACAATCATAAACCGGGGCAAAAATATCTTTAATTAGTAGGCACCGTCCTTAATATTGTACAACAAATATATAATATTTCTAACTTTCATTTCGTAAATATCTTACTAACCTCGTTTTCATTGGCTACACTTTAAGTTACCACTCCTTCCCATGGCTCGAGCAAACCCCTGTCCGGTCGTCCAGGACAAGTAGATTTAATGCTTTGGCAAGCTACTTTCTTTGACCACTTGCCCCTTAGGCAAGCTCATTCAATTATATGTAAATAAAAACGACAGGTATCAAGATTTTTAACACTCAAAAGATGTAAAAGTGCCTTGGGAAAGTGGCTCATGTTTGCTTGTCTGATGGGCTAGCTGGAATTTTAACTTTTCTCTATCCCTGTTCAGTTCTTTTGTTTAGATCAGTTATTTAGAAAAAACGTGCATTGTTACTTTTTCAATTTTGGAAAATAGGTTTCACTGAGAGACACCTTTCTTAAAAAAGTGCTTCCTGGAATTGAAATGAAATTGCTATCAGCGGTTTAGTTTTTGCTGGAAGAGGTTTAACAGGACACATTTGGTGTTGTAATTGGCCGATTTCAACCCTGCACTTTGTCAATGTCTGTTTTAAATAACAATCTGCCATCTGTCATGGTTCCTTCTGCAGGTGCTGGAGGAGAGATTACGTAAAACAAAACAAACAAAAGACAGAAAACAAAATAACTCGACCAAATAAAGACTAATCCCAAGTGACCAAAAATGCAATGCTTTCCGGTACATGCAGAAAGTCACCACTATCAAAGCAAATGTGATTGATGGGGAAAAAAACCGAAACATTTGATTGGAAGTTCAACTTCCGTGTCAGAATGTTCGTGAAAGGCACAATTATGTTTTTAAATCTTAATTTTTTGCCATTTTTATTTGAAGGAAATGAAAGTACTTAAGGAGCGAAAAGCAGACCAGGAAAAACTGGAAGACATCAAAGTCATGAACTATTTGAAACAGAAAGCGGTAGGTAGCCTTATTGTTAAAAGATTCACAGCCTCGCACAAAGTTGTTGGGTCAAAATATTGTTCTCTGTTTCAGCAGCCTTAGCTTTCCAACTAGGTATTAAACTGCGTCGACGAAGGAGAAGTACGCTTTCTAATTGAGTGGTTGGGTGTTCTGTGTGTTCATGGTCTGCCTGTGCATGTATCGAGAAAAGAGGTAGTCGGTCGGTTACAAATCTGCGCCATCTCGAAACGTCACAATAACACAGAGCATGCCGATGAATCATTCGAAAAACTTCGGGGGAAATCAGAGGCATTTCCGATCGACCAGAAACTTGGTCAGTAACGAGATAAGGCAACTAGCCAATCACTGACCAGTTTTTATCGGAATCGGTTGAACTGACATCATTCTCTGATTTGCAGAAGATCGCCTTCGAGCGAGACCGAAATCATGTGCGTTTCGCACAGGAGACTGAAAAACAGCGAATTGTAGTCGAATTAGCGGAAAAAATTACATAGAGAGCTTCTTTAAAGCCAAGCGAAAACATCTGGATGGTTTTTATGGCAATTGTAAAGGGTATTCGTGTAAAATAAAGGTTGGCGGCTCAGTTGTTGTGTTATCATAGTAGTATTCCACGTGGCGTGATCAAATCTTCGGTCGGAAACGTGTTTTCTACTCTCAAGATTACCTTCAGAACCTACTTTTTGCGTAGAATAAGCCTTTATTAGAATTGGGAGGCGCGGTGGCCTCATGGTTACAGTGCTCGACTCTGGATCGAGTGGTCCGGGTTCGGGTCCTGGCCAGGAACATTGCGTTGTGTTCTTGGGCAAGGCACTTTACTCTCACGGTACCTCTCTCCACCCAGGTGTATAAATGGGTACCGGCGAAAATGTTAGGGATAACAATGCAATTTACTAGAATCCCATCCAGGGGGGAGTAGAAATACTCCTAGTCGCTTCATGCTAAAGAAAGCGGAGATAAGCGCCGGCCTGATTGGCCTTTCTAGGCTCGTAACAGAGAAGATTTTAAAATAAGATGTTTGACATCTGTCATAACGTAACTCAATTCCCAAACTTGCCCGTAATCTGTTGACCTTTCGTCACGTCGCTAAAAAAAATCAGAAAATATTCGCGGATCGGTCAATTTCTCTACAATTCGAAAGACTGATTGGTAACGAATGGAGAAAATCAAAAGTTTCATTTCAATGAAAACACCACATAATTTCGTCCACAAGTAATTTAGAGTGAGAAATCAACTCCCCATAACTCAGTCTGGGAGTAAAAGGATCAAGATGCTTTATAGGAACCGATACAGGTGCCTAAGGCCCCAAGGTGACGCACTTTAATCTTCGATTACTGCTAGTTGTACGCACATTTAAACAATAGAGAACGTTTTCCGTGTTTCCATAGCCTCATCTAAACACGAGGAGGAGTTGGGAGAATTCTTGACAGTTATGCAAACCCTCGACTGCGTCTCGGGCGTTGCATAGCTGTCGAGAATTCTCCCAACTCCCCCGAGTGTTTAGGTGAGGCTATGGAAACACGGAAAAAAGTTCTCTGTTGATTTACATCGCAAAATCGTAGTGGAAAGTGGGAGTTTGTCAAAAGGAAATTGCGTTTGCTTTCCGCCGTTTACTGTGAAGGACTTCCACTAGAAAAAGTGGAAACACCAGCAACTCATTGAAAACTGGAACCGAAGTGTCAACTTTATCCCATAATAGTATTTTCTGTAGACTGGAACTCGAGTGATACGCTCACCTAAATACGTAGAGCACGACTTCGAGAATGAGTACAAGTTGTACTCGTTCTCGTACTAGCAATCGTTGCTGATGCTAACATTCTCTTATGAGTACGGACATGAGTACAAGTTTTCAGTTCTGAGCACGCGCATTTCGAAAACTTTCGTTCTTCAAACGTAATGCACGTGCTCAGTACAGAAAAGTCTTACTGGTAGTCGTACTCGTTAGGGACCATTAGATCGGACGACGGGGACGACTACAAGTATCCGAGTACGAGTTTTCCGTTCTGAGCACGCGCACTTCGAAAAATGTTGGCCTCCAAACCTTATGTGCATGCTCAGTACGGAAAACCCATTTTTGTAGTCATCGTCATCCTCCGAACAAAAGCTCCATGTTGCCTGTTGTCACCAAAGTAAGCATTACGATTTCCCCACCCCCCTCCCTCCCCCATCTTTTGAGCCGCTAACATTATCTTTTTGGGGCGATGCCGTTGTCACTTTTTGAACTCCCTCCTGTCATAAACAGCATTGGTTTTATTCATCTACAGGAAAGAGAAGAGGCGTATCAGCGTGAACTAGAAGCAGCCAGAATCGAAAAAGAAAAAGAAATTGCTCGTCTTCGTGCCCAGCAAGAAAGGGCCAAGGACAAACAAGCAGAAAAGGTATTTTTCGAAGACGAATGCTAGTATTTCCAATCAATGTATATTATTAGACGTGTAATTTTCATATTGTTAGAGAGGTTCATAGAGTTGTAATTCAAACGGTCGTTTATTAACATTACGCGGACTGACCAATCGCATTGAGCACGAACAGCGAATGAACCAATCAGATTTCGAAACAAATAACTTCGTGAACGCTCGATTCTGATTTCTTTAACATATTGATGACTCAATTGAAGTCGGAACTATTTTAATCCTAAATTTCTGCAAAATATAATGACGGGTTTGCGAGAAATTTAATAAAACAGCCAACAGCTCTTAATATCAATTTTGCTGGGCTCCTCTGAGAGATTTTCAATTCTAAAACGTAATGGAAGTGAGTTTACACTTTTCTAGGGCCATCGCGAGAAGAAGAAAAGTTTCGCCATATTTGTTTTGTTTTCAAAAAATCTGCGCCGTCCTTCAATGAATACCACTGACCGAGGAATTGAAACTGTATTCAGCCACCTTAAGCGTCCATTCGGAAACCGTTCAAGTATAAAGAAATACTGGACGAATCTTAATCCGGGACAGTAACTATGAGTTTTCAATTTTCATTTTTTTAGGACGCTCTTAGAGCAAAACGGAACCAAGAGGAAGCTGAACGAGAGTGGAGAAGAAAGGAAAAGGAGGAAGCCGAGAAAAAGTAATTAATATGTTTGAAACATTTTCAAATAGTGATGAGACGCTTGCATGATACTTGATCATTTTGCTTTACCTTAATAGACGTTTAAAGTGATGAGAGTTCTTTATTTTGTAGGAAAGAAACTGAGCAAATGCTTCGTGAAGCTCGGAAAGATCAAGTCAGAAATAAAGAACACTTTTTAGCCGTCCAAGCTGCAAGAGACAGGGCTGAGTTCGAACGGGTTTTAAAGTAAGTTTTCGTAACTTTTAAAAAGCGTTTTACCGTCATTTCGCCACGTGGAAGATTCGCCAGTAACCATTTCGCCACCACGATGATATTAAGCGTCGTGCTACGTTTTTGGAGTATTATAAACGGAAGTCACCGGAAGTCGAGTCGAATCGAGTCCACCCTCCACGATCCACTCCGATTTGGTGTATTGGATAACCCTCCTATTCTTAATCAGGAATTGCATGTGTCGCTCAAACCATGCATGGCTTTAAACAAAGTGGTGTCTTTCAGAAATATACTGAGATAACACTGCGTGTTTTATATCTTCAGAGCGCAAGAAGAGCAGACGCTCAAAGACGAAGAAGCTGAAACAATTCAGAACATCCGGCGCCATCACCACGCAGACGACGTTCGGCAACAGATACGAGAAAAAGAGAAAGAAAGAATCAAAGCTACCAACGCTTTCTTCGAGGAAGGAATAAAGCTCGATCAAGAAGCCAAGGCTAGGTACGACTTTCATATATATTAGTTCTGGTTTGCCTTTTTCATATGCTTGTTCTTGTCAAATTCTGACAAAAGGATAAATGAGGGAATTAAAGGGAATTTTAGCTGGGTACCAAAGAACCAGTCATCGCTTTGACCAATCACAACACTCGTATACGAATCAAATGAGCCAGTCATAACGCAAACAAAAAACTTGCATCCGATGCTTAAACCGCGCGGTAAAACGCGAGAGTGCGCAAGCGTAGTATTGCAAAACAAGAGCCTGTGCAAAATTGTATTCAAATATTACTTAAGAAGAGTTTTATGTTCTCACAAACCCGGCCTGGTTCAAATCATGGCTTTGAAAAGAAATGAAAACCACTCAGCCCTTCAAATATGTGATACCAACAGACACCGTGGTCAAGCATCGTTATGCTTTACGGTCAGCGGTCACCCTGTGAAAAGCGTTCAGGGCGATACTAAGAGATCTGACGATTTCCTAATCATACTGCATCAACTATAATTCTAATTGTCTTTGTTGTAAATGTGTAATCCATGCCGAACGCCACCGTGAATCATCGTGGCTGCAAATGTGGTAAATAAATTATTACTGCTACAACAACTATCATGAACCAAGATTATACTATTTTAAGCATTTTATCCTTTCTTTTAGGCGAAAGAAATTGGACGAGATTAAGAAAAGAAAACTTCACGAGCTGAGAGCAGCTGGTGTTCCTGACAAATATTGCAACGAGGTAGCACGCAGAATCGAGGCTCCACCGCCCTCACTCTCTCGAATGTACTAACTTTCTTTTAAAAAATCCATTTTATGACATAAAAGGATTTTCCAATTTGTTTTGATGTGAGTATACCATAAGTTCCGTGGCATTCTTTCCATTACGTTTGAAGTTTTATTTTAAAGAAGGTCTTTTATTTGAGGGAAGACGTTTGTTTACTTTATTGCCTTTATTAAACTGTAAATATTTCATTTTTAAGCAGAAACTGTACGCTCGTTATTGTACGGTGGCTACTCAAATAAACAGAATAAAATCACAAGAAAACGAAGTGCAGCATTCGGAGGCTTTAGTTTCTGAGATCTCTCAGCTACGCTATCCACTACATTATCTTCCAGCAGGTCATCAATTTAGCTTCGTTTCCTTCTTACTCTGGCCCCAATTGTTCAAAAGGTGGATAACGCTATTCACCAAATAAATCACTATCCATTGAATAGCGCAATTGGTTTCGCTATGACTTATCCACTGGATAGTGATTTATCCGGCCAATAGCGTTATGCACCTTTTGAACAGCTAGGACCTGTAGTTTTTCCATTCGATGGTTTCTCCAAAACAAGATCACGGTCTAAACAGCCTTTTAAAGGGCTTTGCGTAAACGTTTTCCGCTGGCACTCTTTGTAATAAATTAATCGTTCAACCGTCGTAAATAGATGGATTTCACGTGACGTCATCGCCGCCACGTTGGTGGACGAAAACAAAAGATCTCTCATTAGCTTCTTTTGTTCGTCCACCAGAAGTCGTACGTTTCTCTATTGTCATTGGTGTCTCTAGAGATTGGTTGAAAACGTCATATAATAAATATATTCGAAAAGAAAGAGGACTGGAGAATATCTTTAATCACATGGGCCCCTAGTCAATTAATGATTAATTTCACGCATATTTTGAAAGTTTTCACAAACAACCAATCAGGATCAAGTAATCATGCCCTCATGATTAAGAAAACATTTCCTCCTTCTCAGGCAATCAGCATTCAGTAATTCCACCCCCCCTTCCCCCCATATGTGATACCTTTCGAAGTATCATTGCTAGAGTGGTTTTCAATTGAGTGTCGAAAGTAATTAGCGAATTACTTTGGTTTATGATTACTTCAGTCAGTGGTTGGTTCAAAGTTCTAGCGCTACTTTTTCAACCAATCAGAAGTTGAAACCAAAACCAATCGTGGCTCGCGCGTGCACATTTTCCCGCGCTTTGTGTCGGCTACGTTTAATTACTTCGAGTTTTGATTGGTTTACTAGATTGTCTCCGTCCTTTTTGATTGGCCAAAGTAATTACTTTGGTTTTGGTTTTACTACACTCATTTGAAAACCGCTCTAATATTTGCAATTAATGAATACAGTCCAAGATTACTAGACCAGTGGGAAGCGCGGTGGCCTTGTGCTTAGTGCTCTCGACTCCGGATCGAGTGTCCGGGTTCTGGTTCTGGCCGGGGACATTGTGTTGTGCTCTTGGTCAAGACACTTTACTCTATCTAATGCTGGGGGTAACGCTGCGATGGACTGGTATCCCATCCAGGGGGAGTAAAAATACTCCTAGTCGCTCCGTGTTACAGAAACCGAAACCGGAAGATTGCTAGACCCCTTTTCTGGAAAGTAACTCTTCCAGATTCAGTTTTTATCAAAGCAATGTAATTTATTGATTATTAAATCTTGTTGTTCCTCCTTATTTAGAAAATGCCTCTAAAATCTGACAAGGGGCAAATCCTAACTCACTGTATTTAAAATGTGCCTTTCTACGCAAATAGCAATCAAGGAGCTCGATTACTTAGAGAAAAGGCTAGTCCTTCATCTAACTTTGAAGGTACATCATTAATTTCGGGGCGGGGTAAATATCCACCACTAGCAATCGACACGAGGTAAACAGTTGTTAAATAAGGCACATGCTCTTTAAAACTATTTCAAGACACTAACTCCACCATGATCACACTCGGTATCATGGATTTAAAAAAGATTTTTTTCCCAAAACGGACTTTGGGAGAAATGTCATTACTCATTTAAGTTACATAGAGGTTCTCATGGAAATGTTTCTTGGCTGTGTCTGGCTTGCTGCTTTAGTGGTTTGGTCAAAAACTCTCGCGCTCCGAATCCATTCCTCTGCTTGTTGGCTTTCCAGACCAAGAAAATCCTGTGTTTTAGTGACCGCTTTGAAGTTTAAAATGATAAACTTCCTGACCACCGACTCCAGAGAATCACAATTGTATCTCTTAGCAAAATAATAGCAGGCGATGCAGTTCGCCAGGGACAACATTTCTTTCTCGACAAATTTTCCAGCTATCGTTTTCAATCCTGGCATAAGCAGATAGTCCGCTGCCTCGATAAGGTCCAAAGCATTCTCTTTGGTAACTTGAACATTGCCAGAGTTAGCGAATTCCAAGACGTCTTTCATAATAGACTCGTTCATATACTCTGACCGGATGGTTCCTTCCTTGCTCTCTTTCGTGTTACTGTTGAGAAGAACGGAGAAGAAATCGCTTGCAGCAGATAGCTTCTCCCGATTTGCAGTCACTTCTTTGCCCTCCAAAAAGAAAGTTACTTCGCCTGAACCGACATCTTTTGGCTTCATTTTGACCTCTTTCTCCATCTTGGAGACCGTCGATTCACAGTTTGTCGAGAATCTCAACTGGTTGGTAAATACGCTTACTAGCTATCTTGTATCTTTCCAAAATGCAAATGTTCTCTAAATCCTATAAGTACATCCGCTATGCAAGTGAAAAGTTGACTAAGAACAAAGAACGAACGGGAGAGCTAGTTTATACGGAAGAGAATAGTTTTAATTATTGACGTGGGATTTTACCCAAGATCTTACTTTTCCCAAAAACGAACGCTTCTCTAGTAGGCTTATTTTTAATGCCCACAGTTGCTTGCTTAAAAACTCTACTATCAGAATTTGGGCTTTACAAATGCGGGGAAACGGAGTTTTCCGATTATCGTTTTCAACCGCGTACAGGAATTTTCCGAGCAACGGAAAACATCAATAACGATCATCTGGATCCGTCGAAGCCAATTTAATCAGGTTGTTCATGATTTCCTGACTTATCCCGAATCTTCTCAATGATCCGCGACCATTTCCGATAGGTGCATTAATTAAGGTCGCCTGCAAACTAGCCGGGAGGAAACAATGTTGCGGAAGCAAATGTTTCCCCGGTTGCGGCCCCAGGAAATATGTTTCCTCGTTTGCGGACACAAGGCTATAGTTTCCATATGTCGGGAAAATCCCAGATTATGCGATGCTAACTTATGCGCGCTGCACAAGCAGCATGATTATTTTTCCCCTTTTAACTAATGATGTTACTGTTTTGTGTCGTTGTCGCTATCTTGGCCGTCGTTGTTCATGACGGCTACAGAACGGTTAGCATATAATTGCCCGAGTTTCAGTCTCTTGTCCACTTCTCTCAGGGGCACCCAACGAGAATATAGTTCAAAACCACTTAAACATAGCATTGTTAAACGTATTTTAGTATTTAAACGGTAGATATAGGCATATTTTTATCCCCTAAGACTTTTTCATCTGTTCGGTTTTCCTAGCTGAAAGCCTAGTGATCCGAAAACTATAGGGATCAAAACTTACCTATTCGAAAATTTCAGCCAGAAAAAAAGGCTCTAGGTGACCTTTTTAGGGAAAAAAATCTGTTAAAAATGGGTAATTATATCATTTTTCAGATGTTCGAAAATCCTAGTAGAGGCAGGCAAGCAAGAAATTATACAACAAATGTTCCGAAAATTCTAGATCTCAAGTCGTCTTCCGAACAGATATTTTCCGAAAATTGACGTTGGGCCCCTGTCTCAACTCCCTGTCATGGCGGCTACAGAACGGTTAGCATATAATTGCCCGAGTTTCAGTCTCTTGTCCACTTCTCTGGCTTCATTTGAGTTAAATTTAGTTACTAAGCCAATTTTTTTCCCAACATTATTCCCTACATGCGACCGGTGTAAAAATTTCCCCGTGCCGTAATATCATTTTTACTGACTTCCGCCGACACCGTGAATTAAACAGCGCTGGGAAAATTCCGGTGGAAGAAAGTCAAGAGCAAAGAAAACCGAAAGCGGAAATTCATTCATTGCACCCGAGGTCTCGGTGCCCATGCTGGTGGAAAGAACACAATAGCAAAATTTGACTCTGTCATTATGCAAAACTTGAGCTACATTTTTCTATTGTTTGGGCACCAACATGGCCGTCTTATCACATGAGTGCAATCAAAGAATGATAATAGACATTTCACGGTTGGTTGGTTGAGCCAATGCCCCTAAATTTCAATGTTTTCGACCACATGGACCCGCTTTTACTCTACTATGAAAATGTGAATTGCCAATATTTGCCATTCTTGTAAGTCAGTCATGCCAGAATTGGCACTCGATGGATTCACAAATTATATCCTAACACCGGTGCGCACCGGTGGCTCAGTTGGTTGAGCACCGGGCTGTCACGCGGGAGGTCGTGAGTTCAACTCCGGCCGGACCAACACTCAGGGTCTTTAAATAACTGAGGAGAAAGTGCTGCCTTTGTAATTTCATCCGCAAATGGTTAGATTTTCAAGTCTCCTCGGATAAGGACGATAAGCCGGAGGTCCCGTCTAACAAATAATTTCCATGTTCATTAGTTCCCTGTGGGACGTTAAAAGAACCCAAAAAGAACCCACACACTATTCAAGAAGAGTAGGGGATGAAGTTCCCGGTGTTGTGGCTGTCCTCTGTGAGTATATGGGTGGATGGGTATAGCAGGTCCACATCAGCTGAAAAGCTGCCAAAACTTCAACCTGCTCAAACAAATAAATAACAAACAACCGAAATACAGTGTTTTCACGTGACGTCACGGCGGCCATGTTGGTGTTCCAAATGATCTCTTGTCCAAACTAATCGTTCCGAAATTAAAGCTCTGTTATCACGGTGGAAAAACAAGGTTACTAGTCACGTGAGTGAAAACACTCCAAGTTTGTTTTCACGTCAAAATCTTAGAATTTTAGCAGAATTACCCAGAATCCTTTTTGGGCATGAACAAGGCAACTTGAGAAGCACGAAGCGCAGCCGGAGGAAAAGTGAGAAGAGAATTTCTAATCAGATACTAAGAAGTAGCCCTGGTGTATGCTGTTAGGGTAGACTTTTGATTTGAGAGCATTTTTTTTCGTATAAAATTGCCGACAAAGTAGTGCTTTTTTTGGTGTTATTGTGGAGGCAAATAGCTGGCTTTTGGTGCTTTCTTGTCAAACGAACGGTATAATGTAGTGGAAATCGAGGCTCATCGTCGGGACTTCAGACTGTAACAACTGTCAAATTAAGTAGTATTGGTATTTTGCCCGGATATATCTGGAATTAGATCACTAATTGTTGCGTGATAGTTTATCTCCTAGATGCTTACCATCTAGCCAGAAATCCGGAAATTTTAGTTTGTGGTCAAATGGAAAGGCAATTTTCCGGAAAATCTTCTCGGAAATTTTGGACAACGTCCAGAGGTGGTCTACTTTTTCCGTTTGGAACGGAATTCGGGAAATTCCGTTACCATTTGTGGTAATCGTTCCGTTTTCAGGCCCTTTTTCGTGATTTTAGCGCCAGATAATATTATTATTTATTTCTGTATTTTGTTATTCAAAGTTAGCGTGATAACTATAGAGAGTTCCTGCTAACGTATAAATGTAGATGTAGATGTCGGAAATACGCAAGATGGAATGCCGGGCAGTAAATGGTAAGTGTCATTTTCATGCATCCGGTGGTTGAAGCCTAATCTAAATCAACAGGTGAATGACATTAGTCTTTCTATTTGGTTGTAATGTAGCCTGCTTGCAGGCGGTACTGTAGTTGTTGTGTCGCCACTAAACACGTATCAGACGCCATATTGGAAGAGCGTGGGATAGGTCTGGGCCCCGTGAGACCTCATTACGAATTCCGGGTTTTCGACCATCCAACCGCCTGCGTGCAGGCTAGTTAAGGTTGTAACGTTTCCTTCTTTTTTTTTGGCGTGCTAATTATTAAGTATTCGATGTATTTATTATCCAATCATCCATTCTTGCACTATGTGTAAATTTGTAATAATTATGACTGGTATTATGGTAGCTCAGTGCTATTACACAACCCAGACTGTTATTATTTTATTTTATTTTATTTTATTGTTGAAGTGAAGATAACGGGAGTCCGTGGACTGAGATCCTTGTAAAATTTTAAAATGTCGTTTTCTTCATAAAACTCTTTCAATATTGTTGCTGTTGTTACGACCCATTCGTGAACTCAAGTCGGTTATATTACATGATATTAGGGTACACGCCTTTTGAGGTTTTTGCTGTCGTCGTTGTACGAAGCACCAGGGGCGTTACAAGTTGCTTATGATAGGTGGGGCTAAAGTACAGGTCAATTTTTACAGGTCCCACATTTTACCTTTACAAAAGCAACCCAAAACCTTCAAATCGGCCAACCTTAGGCCTAAACATCGTTTTGAGGCCTAATGAGGTCTAAGTTTAGCGTTAGTAAAGATTTTGTACCGAGTGACATGTACTTTAGACCCGTCCCTTATAACTGAACCTAAGCACTGTTTACAAATTAGGCATGCAATAAACAATTTTTGCGCATTTGAATACAGGTCGGTCATTACGGTGTTCCATGAGTTGCGTTCTTTGCACCAATCGTCCTCTTCCCAATCACCAAATTCTTGCAGCTTTTTACCATAACAAAAAAGACAATTAAATGCTTGTTTTATCCCAACGAAAACGGTTTTTCTCAAAATTAAAAAAGTATATTTAGGATTTAAAACTATAAAAAATAGCTTATCTTGCCTGATTCTTGTGTTTCTTTGTCTCTGGTACAGTTTCTGGGTCGATTAAGAGCGATTTAGGTGGTTTTTTCCCCAAAGTGGGAAAGGATATTTAGAGGGAAAAGAAGAGAAACCAAAGACCACCTAAATCGCTCAACTGTAACCTCAACTGCGAAGCCTGACCCTAGGCTACATGAACTTGACTACGGGTGCAGGGATGGTGCAGTGGTGAGAGCATTCGCCTCCCACCAACGCGACCCCAATTAGCGCTCCAGCGATAGAGCGAGTACTGTAGACACTTAAATAAAGTTCTTTTCTTTTCTTTTTGCCTGGTAACCAGTGTGGCCATAAGCCGGAAAAAAACCGTTCCATTCGCCGAGTGAAATTTTCGTATTTCTGAGAAATTCGGGTCTTCCCGGGTCATCTTTATCAATAGACCAATCACAGAGCAGTATTTTGACGAGCCTTCTTGGTCGCATGAACGGCCATTTTGAATTAACGCCATGCATGCCGTTGTGTCTTTCCATCCATTTAGCACCGTTGACGAATGTGTGAGAGTATAGTACCACATCTCTTGCTTCAGTAACCTTTATGTAATTGTTAATAATTGCCATACCGTTTGTGTGGATGTCAAAATAGCCTTTATCCTGTAATCAGGAGATCACAATATGCCAACCACTCCACGGAAAGTTCGTGAGAACAGAGAAGGTTCTCAAGTTTAAGCTCTAGTGTTTCTGTTTGCAAATAAGATTTATGCAAGTTCCAGGTTCCGTTTACGGAAGAAAACTTTATTGTGGCATATTCCGCTGATATTTTGCCATTTTTTGGTAGGTATGTCCCGGGGCACATCAAAAAAACTCGCCAGTGATAGCGATGACGATGATATGGACATGCCTTCCTTGATTCCCTGCAGCGAAGAGGAGGTAAAAATATATTATTATATTATTATACAACTGAGATATCACCTGTGGCTTTCTTTTTCCTTATTTGCCTTAATTTGCCTTTATCTGTAAAGTTATTATAGTTCATTTGTAACCACGTTTTTCTTTGATCAAAGGATTCCGATGCGGAGGAATTTAGGAGAAAAGCGGCCGGCACTAACAGGAAAACTGAAACGAAACCAAAGCCAGTAAATGCAAACAGTAACGGTAAATGTAAATTTATCTTTGTTGTTTTTTCTCACCTCTTACGAACACACCCTTTTAGCAGGAGGGTAAGCTCTGTTTGTTTAGAATTGTACTGTTATTCATTAACATTTCGTACTTGCCTTGATGTTTCATTAATTAAATAGATAAAACATCATAACGTGGTATCGACCCTTTGTGTATGCACAAGTGTCTTGCACTTGGAACTTGGAACTTATACTCCCAATTAGCTGGGCTAACACTGGGAGATATGAAATAACGAATTAAATGATAATAATCCACAATAAATATATAAAGTCAAAAGAAACAGTAAAAGTAAATAGTTCAAAGTCTTTTCAGGTTGTTCGGGGTCTTCATATTCTGATGGCTAATGACTTAAAAGAGGTAATGTTCTTAGCTTGGACTGCTTGAGTTAACAGTTTGTTCCATACCCGAACAGTTCGTACAAACGGAGAATAACTGTGTGCCAGAACGCTTGAGTAGGGCTGGAGCATAGCATGTTGGATCCTTGATCTAGGAGCTGGTTGGATAGAAGATGGGAATTCAAGATCTATGAGATTGTTTTTAATTTTGTAGAAAAGAGTCACTTGGGCCAGCAAACCAACCAAGTTGATTTACAAGATCTTGTGAGTTTGTAGATCTTATGTAATCATGTGCGACGAAACGAGCAGCCCGCCGCTGGACTTTTTCGATAGTTTCAGTGTCCATGTTTGTGTGTGGATTCCAGGCAGCACTTGCATATTCTAGTAAAGGTCGAATAAGTGCTTTGTAGGCTCTTTCCTTGACTTCAGGCGTACACGGTTTTAAAGTCTGTTTAACCAGCCCAAGAGACCTATTGGCTTTGTTGGAAATTTTATCACAGTGTTCTTTCCAATTTAACTTGCTCGTTAATCTAACACCCAGATAATCACAGGAGGTTACCTGTTCCAAGACCTGACCATGCATGTAATATGGTAGCATGACAACGGCTCGCTTGTTGGTCAAGGGAATGTGGTAGCATTTCTTCACGTTAAACTCCATCTGCCAAAGGCAGGCCCATGAAGTTAGTCTGTCAAGGTCTTGTTGAATGATAAGATGATCCACAGGCAATACAACCTTTCGGTACATAATGGTGTCGTCAGCAAAGAGTCTAATATTTGACTTGATATCACCCACGATGTCATTTATATAAATCAAGAAAAGCATGGGGCCTAAGCCAGCCCCTTGAGGAGCTCTTGCCTGACCTGCTGGGTTTCCATTTTTGACTTCCATAAGTCCTCTCCTTCTTCCAGGGTTTTTGACAGTTTATAAATTAGCAGATTAAGTTTAGCAAGTGGCGAACTGTTCTTTGCTAAAATCGCAATTTTCGAAACCGCTTGCTTCCATCAACTTGCCACATTAAAAGTTGAGATTGCTTTCATGCAGAACCTTGATCTGTCAGAATAACATCTGCTCCATCCTGGCAGTGATCTTGCATGACCTACCAGGTCTAGGTTGGCTATTTTGTTTGCTTAGGCATGAAAAGCCAGCTTTGTTAATGCAGAAAATGGTCGCACGCGACACACACCAAGTTCTTCTGTTAGTTCTGAGACTTTTCTATCTTTATCCCTTAGCGCATAAAATTATACAATGTAAGCTTTCAAACTGCCGTCTGTAACTCCTTTACACACCATTTTATGAAGACACATGATAAACAGAAGAAGTGATGCCACAATTGAAATGCATTTATGCAATGCAATTACCGTTAATAAAGAATCTTTTGCTGTGAGATCACTTCTTTATCGAATAGCATTACTTTTACATCACATGCTTCATGAAAACATTGACTGTAGACAATCCTGGACAAAAGTGACTGAGAATTTTCTCAAGGTTGCTCTTTTTTGACATTGCCAACTACAAAAGAACACTACAGTGATTGGTACAGTTCGATCCGTCTAGACCATAGGTCTAAGGTCTGTATGTGTATCGTAGAATACTGTATGTACACTGTAGGGCAGTACTGTGATAGATTAAAACAGTGTATTGTTTGTCTGTTGTTGATGTCGTTGACAAGTCGTTTGTAGGGTGCGGGACGTTGTAGGCTTCGGGTTATTGGTGTGTGTTCCAAGTTAGTAAACCAGCTTTGCAGTATGATCCGTGGGTAGTAGTTAGTGTTGTAATTAACACATTGAGCAGAGTCCCAGTCGATTCTGTGGTTTGTCTGTAGATGGTGTTCAACAATCTTATTAGGGACCTTCAGATTCTAGGATGAGATTGACTATGAGTATGTGATTTTCTCATAGAACAACAGTGAGCATGCGCAAACTAGTGTCATTTTGATGGGAAAAACATACCTTTGTCATTTTAGTACGAGGTTTTGCAAAAAATTATGTCATTGTGTCAATACAAGTCACCAACACGGTAGTAGTTTCGGCATCTTTTGATCAGGAAAAGACTCAGTTACTAGCAATAAGAATAACCGAGCAACCTGTGCTGCTAACAAAGAGCAAGATAAATCGTCGAGGGTTACAAATAAAGTATTTTCGCTCATAACGGGTAGCCAAATCTCGTACTTGTTCTCATCCTAGAATCTAAAGGTCACTATTTTTGATATCACTGTTCTACATCACTCATCTGTGTTCAGTCAGTCTAGCGTTTACATTTCTGCCGGTCTCACTGATATAAGTGGCCTGGCAAACGTTGTGTAAGTACTTACGTTCGTCTGCTAAGCTGTCATGTGAATCACAAACCAGTAGTATGCGTCTCGTTAAGGTCCATATTGTTGTATCCTTGTGTAGTAGGGTTGTGAAATAATCCGTCAAGAAGTCTGCCAGTGTGGGTGGGTTTCCTGTAAACCATCGTCTGTTGTTGTCACGGGTGACTAACGATAGGACGATAAACATAATGAATACTGGTTACTAATTGATATATTTTTTAAAATTCATATATTTCAGCTGAATGTGCAGAAATGTGGTACAGACTGAGTAAAGATGAGAAAGAAAAGCATATTCATGTTATGAAAATATATTTGCTTGCACCATTCCTTTTTGGCCAAGTTCCTTTGAATCAAGAAGATAAGGTAATGTACCATGTTATATCAAGAGCGTGATGCATTTTCTTAATATAATGTTTGCTCTTTGGAACATTCTATAGTTTCAAAAACCCGATGCTCTAACATTATTTTATTGTGTTTAGTTTTTGTTGTGGTAAAAGTATAATTTCGCTAGTGTAGCGATAGCGATCAAGCGTGTTATCTGTTACAAGAAATTCGGAGAAACAAATCAGCAATGATTACTTCTACCAAATAAACAAGCTCATCTTTTCTCCTTCCTGAAGATTTCTTTTCCAACTTTGCATTGATTGATAGTCAGTTGATCACACTTTGTTCACTTTCTATCGTTAAAATTGCAGTCTCTTTGTTGCCTTAATTTACATACCAACAACACAATGCAAAGGTGCCAAAATGAATAACAAAGGACAAACTTGTTGAAAAAAAACTAGTTCGCAAACGCGTTCGTTTTTTTTTTTCAAACGCGTTGACTCTCCATTCTCAACGCGTTGTCAACACGTTTGATGGTTTGCTTATCTTTGAGCGGTACTGTAAAAGAAAAATTTTTTTGCGGAGGGAGTACCAGAATGAACTCCTCCCTGCCGGCTGTAAGAAGGTCCTGGTGTCATGGCTTTCTACCTTTGCAGTGTATTTTTGATTTATGTACCATGAGATGAATGCCAGTGGGTTTCAACGTGATGAAACAGGACATGCAATTTTATTGAATGGTTTCAAAAACATTCCACAAAGAGAGTGTCCCTCTGGAGTCCATCTCGAGGCTCTGGGGAATAAACTCCTGTAAATCCTCCTAGAGGCTTGAGATGATTCCTTTTGTTTAGGAATAAATTTTACAGGAAAACCAGTTGTTTATTTGCGCACCACTTTGCAATTTTGTGACACAATGTTGGTGTTTTGATTGGCAGTTTGCTCAGAGGAAGTTGCAATTTCAAATGTCAACTTGCTGCCAGCTGTTTACGCTCCCATGCAGAGTCACATATTTGGACCCGTTCAAAACAACCTTGATCTCTGTTTTTTACAATATAAATTGACGGCATAATAAGTCTACATTAGGTAGGATTCGCGAGGCTGTGCAAAAATTACCGTAACAGAGATGTATCCAGGTTTTCAAATTTGGGGGTCCTCTGGACCCCTTTTTGAAAAATTTGGGGGTCCATTGCAAAATTTTGGGGGTCCAGCTAATTAATATTCAAGAATTAATATGCGATCTATTGCTTCTTAATTGCTGCTGCAGTACCCTTTCAGATTTCTAATGACACAAAAATAAAGTCCTATCCCTCCCAACGAATATGTACTTAAAATGATCAATTTCTTTGAAACTGTTGTGCCTGTTGATTCATCGATCAAAATGTATGGGCTGTCAAAGCTCCATAGGTCACATTGAAATCCGTATGCTGTAGGAACTGTTGGCTCCAGTTGATAACTGATCTAGATCTCCCCAGAAAAAAAAAAGCAGAACTGAATCTCAATTTTCCGTAAAAGAGCATCATTTATTTTAACTACACTTGAGGCGTAATTTAGGAACAACAGAGTAAACAAATGTTAGCGATCGATGCACAGTTCATCGTCGGCCTGTGCGTCCGTGACTTCGCCATTCAAGTTTCATGTTCAACACGTTAATTATAACACTAACTCCGAAAAAAAGTTGCATAATTTGCAAAACAGGCAAGTTACGTGCAAAACAAGAACGGAGACGACAATGACACGTGCGCGTCCGGAATTATTTTGTTTATCAACAGGGTCGCACAAAACAAAAATTTAACATACTTTGCCTTTGGATTCTTTGTTATTTCACTCACGATAAGCGAACTAATGCTTGAAATTCACTTGGAAAGCATGCAACAAACTGAACTTCGACCGAAATGTTTTATTATCACTGGCGGCAGATCGAAAGTGTCTCCGATTATCTCATGTAAAAAACAGCTCAGATCATGTCACACAACACGTGCGAATTCAAAATTCGACTTCTGAAGCTGGTTTTAATGGTTGACAAAATGAAATTATTGGACTACAAAAATCCGAAAATAGTAGCTAACCTTGAAATTTAAGGAACTCAATCATTTCTCCGTTGTGAGAAATGGGAATG
>NC_090881.1:33408516-33416016 GCF_036669935.1 Montipora foliosa
TGCATACTTTTTAGGCTTTCATATGTCATGGATTTTGTCTTTCCAGATATATGGTCCTTGAAAAGTCCTTGAAATGTCAGGGAATTTAAGGACACAAAGTGTAAAAATCCTGATGTTAACTTGGGTTCACCTACAACTTGATATCTTGGTGTCATACATTCCCTGATAAGGAAGTTGCTTTTTGCACATAAAAGACAATCAAACCCACTAACATTTGATGTGAAATACTAATGTGTGGTTGTCTGTTTTTAGTTCATTTGACATCAGAGCCTTGGAAGAGAAATACTTCAATGCAGTTGATTTAGTTGAGGAAGCATTTGATAAATTAGCTGACAATGCAGTAAGTGGAAAGTATTTAACCAAAAGTGCTATGCTTTAGACTAAGTGTTTTACCAACACTTTACAAATGAAAAGTCTAGTTACTCTTTGCAAAAAGTAGGTTGAGATAGTGCAAGAGCGTCCAGTCAGTGTACTAGCATATTTTTCAATATTATGCGTAAGGTGCTTCCTGTAGTTCATTACACGATTCTTGTAACATGAGACATAAAATGCATTGCATGTGATGCTGGTAACTTAAACTAAAAATTAATGTCAGTTGCAGTTGTCTTGCCTATTCTTTATTCTACTTTCCCTACTTTGTTTCTAATACCCAAGGAAGGAGAGGAAGAGAGGTGTACCAGAGGCAATGGTGAGAGCAGTGATGAGTTTGTATGAATGTCCAAAGACAAGAGTCAGAGTTGGGCTAGAGTTTTCTGAGGAGTTTGAGGTGAAAATTGGTGTGCATTAGGGATCTGTGTTGTCACGGTTGACATGGTTACGGAGAGTATTAGAAATGGTTTGATGAGTGAGATGTTGTATGCAGATGACTTGGTTTTGATGAGTGAGACGATAGAGGGACTGAGGGAGAAGTTCTGGAAATGGAAGGAGGCATTCGAGAGCAAGGGGCTGAAAGTGAACCTTGGGAAGACAAAAGTGGTAGTGAGTGGGGCAGAAGGTAAAGTGTCTGTGAGTAAGGTAGATCCATGTGGTATTTGTGGGAAGTGAGTAATGGCAAATTCAGTATTGTGTGTGAAATGTGGAAAATCGATCCATGGAAGATGTAAAGAGGGTGACTTCAAGGTTGGGGAGAGATTTTGTGTGTGGAAGATGCAAGAAGCAAGCTGATGGATTAGCGGAACCGGCGGAGGAGTTGTGTGAAGAGGTGGAAACGGTGAGAGGTTTCTGTTATTTGGGGGATAGGGTAAATGCAAGTGGTGGTTGCGAGGCAGCTGTGACAGCAAGAGCAAGAATTGGCTGTGTGAAGTTCGTTCAGGGAATATGGAGAGTTGCTGAACTCAAAAAGGTTCTCGCTGAAGGTGAAAGGAATGGTTTATCAGAGTTGTGTAAGAGTGGCGATGTTATATGGGAGTGAGACATGGTGTCTGAGGGAAAATGAGATAGCAATTTTGAGAAGGACTGAGAGAGCAATGTGTGGTGCAAAACTGATGGAGAAAAAGAGGACAGAGGACCTGACGGAGATGTTGGGATTGAAGGACACAATGGTTCAGATGGCAAAGACAAATGGAGTGAGATGGTATGGGCATGTGTTGAGGAGGGATGATGGGCATGTTCTGAGAAAAGTGAAAAGCAAGAGGAAGCAAGCACGACCAAAGAAGACATGGAAGACGAAAGTGGAGAAGGAGAGCAAGAGCGTTGGTTTGGAGAAAAAGGACGCCGTGAATCAAGCGAGATGGAGAGTGGTAGTTAGAACGATTGCTGACAAAGTGGGGTAAATCCGGCCACCCCCGTTTATGGGGATAAACCTGGATCAAATATGGATTGCTGATGATGATGATATTGTTTTAAAATCTGGAAAAGTCTTTATTTGCAGCCCCATTGTTTTCTTTGATCACATGGCTAAATGGTGCTGCCTAATTTACTTACAGCCTTTACATGTATATTTGTATTTTAAAATTTGTGTATACCAGGCCCCAGTTGTTCAATTGATGGATTGCGCTATCCAATGGGTAGTGATTTATCCGGTGGATAGCATTGTCCATCTTTTGAACAACTGGAGCCGGAGCTATAGATTGTTTTCACTCTCATGATCAGTAACCTTGTTTTTCCACCAAAACTTCAAAAGAAAAGGTTTAGACTAAGAGCTCCCAGAGGATTAGTTGGGTGCATTAACATGGCCGCCGTTCTATTGTTTAGGCACACCAACATCGCTGCCGTAACATCATGTGAAAACACTCTATACCTTTCTTTTTTGTCTTTTGGCCTGTAGTAAAATACTTGTGTAATAAGAATGTTGCTTACACTGACCAGAGCCAAAGATTACTTGGGGAGAAATGGTTGCCTTGTTAATCTGGCTACTGTGTCTATGATTGTTATGAATGAAGGGGTAGTTTCTAAAGAAACTAAAGAAACTAAAGAATCTCTGTACGGTGGTCAATTTACATTATCAACTCTGTTGATAAACCAAATTTTTGTATGATTGTTATGGTTTGTTATGAAAACTCTCCATTAGTTTTCTGGCATCTCTTGCAATGCAAATTTGTGACATTACGTCTTGAGAAAAAGTGATTATTTGTGACCTTTCACAAGAAAAGGGGGCTTATCAAAATTTCACGATGATGCAGATTTCACGGCAGACACCCATTCATTTCGTGAACATCAAACTATTCGTGCACTGTACAGTAACCAGAGACAAATATCTTTCTCGTGTTTCAAAATGCAAGTAAGACTTAATTTTTAAACTGAAAAAATCTTGTTCATTTTTTGTGGTACAGTGGTCAAAGTTGTTTACTTTATCTGCCTTGTACCCTGTTAGCTCCGCAAGAATAAAGACGGGCTGATTAAAGTTCTTGACATCATTGGAAGTTCTGGGTTGAAAATGGTATGTTTTTTAATTTCTGTAGAATACAATCTCATCCCCAGAGTCCACTTTTCTTTTGGTCAGCACCAAGACCACAAGCTCTGGCCACTTCAAATTTATGCACAGTCATAGTGACAGTCCATTTTTGTAACCGTTGACAACCACTCTTGTTTCAAATTTCTGAGTGTGCATAGATTATTTGGAAATCCTTGATTTGCCGACTTTCTACCGTGGAAGTGGCCAGAGTCTGTGTTCTTGGTGCTGATCAAAAGAAAAGCGGATTCTGGGAACAAGACTGTGTAGAATATTATTCACTGAGACCTCTTCCAATGAGTATGCAGTAGTGCTGAATTCAGGGAAGCAGTGTTGGTGCGATGGTGAGAGCACTTACGTGTACCTTCCACCATTATGGCCATAGCCTGTTTCAGGTGTTCAGTTGGTAAACATGGCAGCTTGGGACGGGCAGCAGGAAGAAATGCCTGTAAAAGTCTTTTTAAAAAGGGATTTCAATATACCAGAAAAACCCTTATAAAAACGTAGTATACCGGGAAAACCTTTTAAAAAGAGTTTTACAGGCATTCCTTCCTGTCCCAAGCCGCCCTCCATCTTTCACCATGTTTATTAACTGAACGATTTAACTGTAATTTTTTAAAATAAACTTGAACTTGAACTTGAACACTGGCCTAACAATATAGCCCTAGAAGAGATGTTATATGTAGAACAATCTAATTCTTGGCAACTGCTTGAATTTTTCCACCTGTAAATTTAAGTCACTTTAGATAGGAAAGCAATTAAAAATCAAAGTAATAAAAGCCCTCCACATAAAACCACTATAGCCACTATTTTTTTTTACTCAGTACTTTGGAGTACATGGGGCCGTCAAACCACAGTTGTCAGTGTTGCTGACTCATGTTAAGTTGCTGCTGATGACTGTACAATATTATTGCCAATTTTTAACTATGAATTCAGTCACTAATTTGTTGGTTTTTATCTAGTCCCAGCATCTTGATAAAGCCATATCCTCTGCTGAAAGCTTCAAGGCCTTTGGTAGTTTGAGGTACTTTTCAAAGTATTTATGTCCCCCAATTTTACTTACCTTTGAGAGTACATGTTCGCCTTAGGTCATGCATGTGTATTACAGTCAAGCTATGTCACGCATGACCAGTTGTTTTAAAATTTGAACTGAATATTCAAATCTGCATGCCAGTTTTGAACTTTGCTTTTGAGAGGATATTTCCTTGATTACTAAAAGGCCATTGCTGAGTTAACGTATGTCACCTCTTCAAAGCGTGTCTAAGTGCGATGTTTTTGTGATGGTAATTAGTTCTACTTTACATATGAATGAAAACTAATTTTCATAAGAAAAACTTTGCACTTAGACTTGCTTTGAAAAGGAGGCAGACATGAACTCGGAATTGGCCTATTGATTAAGAGGTACTTGCCAAGTTTGCAATGATTATTAGTACATGACAAGTGGAATTAAAATAAAATTAATTAGAAGTGCTGCACTTTGTCCCTCTAGGCAACTTGGATTAATGTTATTCTTTCCCTGCCAAAGTTTTGTAAATGAATTAACTTAACCCATTGACTCCCGGGGGTTCCCCATTGACAAGTAAAATCGACTGGTGTTAGACAGAGTAAAATACTAAGTCAGGCCGGTTTGGATGTCAAAGGGTTAAACTTGGGTGAATTACGTGTACTTTGGACTTAATTGCATGTATGGATTTTTCTTTTCAGGAATAAAATTGAACTGAAGCAAGGAATGACCAAAAAACAAGGAGATGTTGCACTGTTACTTGCTCACAATCAAGGTACATGTGCATGGGGGGGGGGGGGGGGGGGGGGGGGTGGAGCAGGTTTCAATCTCGTGAGAGTGATCCCTTTTTGCCAAGATAATTATACCTACCAACATTATTTTGATTTGATTTTATCTGTTTGAAGTCAATTGATAATTTTCCAAATTAACAGAGCTCTTGTGCTCACTTATGTAGTAGAGGTGGTTAGTGGTTAATACCATTATCATTGTATCAACTTTTATATGTATATGTCTTTTTGACAATAATTTTTGTTTGTTTTGCAGTTTCTCTTCATGTCAAGGACTTGGCTTCAGGTACTGATATTGCAGATGGATTTATCAAAGAATGCACACAGCAAGAAAAGGTAAGTGCTGGGTTAAGAGTTTGTGCGGTTTTAGTGAGCTGTGTAGAACCTCTTGTTGTAATAAGATTTTGCTTGTTTTCATAGCAAACAGCTGTCAAGAAGATGGAAGGCAATGGTGCTTTTGCTGAAGGAAAATACAAAGCAGCCATTTCAGCTTATTCCCTGGCCTTGCAATCAAGGTATTAAATTCAAAACTCATCTATAGGGCTGGTTATTTGAACAAAAGCTAACTTAGACCATGGTTTTCGACTACCATTTCACTCCTGAGAGTTGCTTCAGGTGGATTAATTTACTTTCCTCCTTGACTTTAATTTACCTTCTGGATGTTTTGACATTAATTATTAACTTATCAACCCTTGTAAATTAGTGTTTGTGCAAATAAAATTGACCCTCATAGTACATGTATTCAAAAATTTGATTAGGCTGGCTTTACTTACCATTCACCTTAATAATAATTATTTCTAATTACTGTCTTTGTTTGCAGTCCCTACAATCATGTCCTTTTTGGTAACCGAGCTCAGAGCTACCTTAAAACTCAGGAGCCATGGTAAGGAAAGTTAAGTATTTTGCAAATCTTTCTAGATTTTCTAATTTTGCATTTACCATCTGTTACCTGTTTCTGGCGAGGTTTCAATGAAGATAAGCTACTTTCTAACAGTTATCTTCGTGGAATTCTAGTCCTGACCACCTTTATGATAGTGCTACTGTAGGTAGTGGAGACAACCCATGTTTTTGTTGGTGGCAACATTAAAAAGTTGTTTTGTTGCTAGGTGTGCTCTTGCTGATGGAAGAAGAGCGGTAGTTTTAAAAGCAGATTGGCACAAGGTAAGACTGTACATGTAAGATTAGCTTTTCTGCCAAGGTGACAGTAAAGATAATAATATTATTGTTATGTTTTTTATTAAGCTTTTTCTCCATTTTTAGGCGCAGTACAGATATGCCCAGGCCTTCTTTGAAATTGGTAACATTAAACGAGCAAAGGAAACAAATAGGAAGGCAAGGAAAATTTGTGTTGAGAAGAAGGACTTAGACACCCAACTTGAAAGATTTGAGAAGAGTATCCAATCAAGTGAGTTTTAAGCAGAGCTGGCAAAAAAATAGTGGATTGTTCTCAAGGTTTTTGTCCTCAAGATCAGGGATCCAAATGTCTGGCTCTGCTACTGCCAGTGCTTCAGAGGTTTTTGTTTCATCTGACACATTTCAAAATGTAAGAAACAGGGCTTTCAATAAAATGATGTGTAGGTGTCTACCCATATGAGAGTAGGCTGCCTCTCCTAGGGGGGTCTTGGGGCATTCTCCCCCAAAAAAGTTTAAAATCTAGAACTTTGTAACTATACGCTTTTCAGCTTTCTGGGCATCAAAATTAGCCAAGGGAATGACAAAATAATTGCAAACAAGACTTTCACTTTATTCAAAGGCGATGAAAGAGTTAGTAAAATATTCTTCAGTAAGTGAAAATACCACAGTATTTATGAGAAAACAATATAGAAAGTAAAAATATATTTAAATACCTGTGGTGGAATGTGATTTCTTTGGAAAGAATGCAAACAATTCAGGGTAGCCTTGCTTGGCCGCCATCTTTGTTTAACAGCCAATGCGAAAACGAGGCTAACTTTTACTTAACGATACCGACACACCCAAGGTGAAGAACGCATACGCTTTATACACAAATCCTCAAGACAAGTGTGGGCACATTTTAAACATTTTTGCATTATGAAGTGGTTAGGCTGTAAACATTTTAAGATGTCTGTTTTTAAAGTACAGTACCGCTCAAAGGTAAGTTGACAGTCTCTACTCGATCCTCGAAACTCGATTCTCGCATCGCGAAGGTCGAGACGTTCGAGTTTCGAGACGCAAGAATCAAGGCTTGAGAATCGAGAGTCGAGAAAGATGGACTTTGTAATATGCATAAACTCGAGAAAAACTAGAGATAGCGATTTATGTCTCGAAGAAATGAACAATTCCGCTAACTGAGCCTTTGTATGCAATATTCATGTCGACTCTAAGTGAGCTTTCAGTGTTCTTGGCCCGCGAAAAAAATATTATCTTCATTATCCTTCGGCATGTAGAAAAATAATGTCGCGATCTTATTCACTTGTTCTGAAAAAAAAACACGACTTTCCGATGCGTTCCCCAGGCACAAACCCAGTCACAAACTAGCAAAATGACCACGGACATGTAATTTATCAGAGTAAAAAGGGACCTCGTTCGAAAGTTGGTGTTGTAATATCAACAAACTGGAATTCCAAATACTACCGCGTCTTTCCCATCGTGACAAAAGCTGAATTGAAACTTTATCATCAAAGTCATCCAAAGACTACGGTCAATGGTCAATTATGGTCACAATTCTGCTTGCTCGTTTTGGATGTTAAGAGAATCGAAAGAGAAAATATAACATGCTCTAAAAGCGCGCAATTATTTATTTATTGCTGTATTAAGCTAACACCACGGCACAATTGAGTAAACGTGAAAATCTTCATTCA
>NC_090881.1:33423516-33428516 GCF_036669935.1 Montipora foliosa
ATGAAAAGTAAACATGCAGAAATTTGCATAATTTTGTTCGCAAGCACACTTGCCCGGACAAATGCAGTGGTCTGTTATCATACAATTACATGAATTCAAGAACTATTTTAATTTCTGCTTCAACACAAAATTAACTGTGTCAAACTTGATAATGATCAAACATGTCCATCGAAGTAATGTTTAAGTGTACTTTGTTATGCTTTGTCTGTGTCGCCTTTTGGGATCGAAATCATCGAAAAGGAAATCTGTTAGAGTTTGTAGTTCACAGGAAAAATGAACGTTGTATCACGATTCCGTTAATAACTTTTTATTAGCAATCAAACTAAAGACTTGAAGTGATGAGTGGACCTTAAAGCCGTCTTGCCTGCTTTTGAAGGAACAAAGAGAGGTACTACGAAAACATTTGCTTATGCATGGAATGAATTCACGTCAACTTTGTCCAACATGTGCATTGTCTTAGATCAACACTTTTTTGAATGTCTCCAACGGATAAAACGAATTATTCTGACAGCCTTTTCCAATACGTCCAATGGCACAAAACCGTTAGTGTACAATTTCACGTGAAAGGTCACAAATATCTGCAAGCTATAATAGCTTGTAGGGCACTTAATGTTCTATTATTTTGTCACCTGCCTTTGTTGTCAAATTGATTAAACAAATAAATAAATAGCTCTGAAGTGTGATATTTCACCAAACAATAAAGTGACATTTACTTGAACATATGACAGCAAAGTATCTTCCTTTAAAATTTTGCTGCAACATGCAAGTTACCAGCAGACATGGAAACGTTTTGCACCCTTTAAGAAATTTACTTGAGGTGTCTTGGGCAGACCTCTAAAATTAAATTTTAATCAAGTGTTGTCTCAATCAGAGTTGACCATGTGCTTTAGCAAGGGGTGGTTGACTAAAAAAAAAAAATAAGGGTGGATGACTGCTTAAAATTCCCTGACTGGGTCATTTTTCCGCTTTTTTATATTCTATTCCTGTAGTTTAGCAAAATCAATTCTGTGTTAGTCTAGAAACACAGGTAACTGGGTGCATGTGTCCCTTTAAGTCTAAAGCCCCATGCAGCTACACGTTTTGATGAGTACCGCAATCACCACATCCATTTGGGGGTGACTCGGAAACATTCTCTGATTTATTCAGTTTAACATTTTTCATTAAAGCTATATTTTGCTAAATGCTAAAGTTGTCCTTGTTGTAGATTCTTAAGGAAACTTTGATAAATACCTCTTGCTAATGGGGTTTGAGGTCCATACTGTAAGTTACCGGGCCATAAATTAACAGAAAAAATGAGGATTGGTAACTCACAGAACTGACCGAGTTGTTTAGCATTCGGTTTAATTTTATTAGTTATAACTATTTTTATTCCTTGCCTTTCACAGTGTATGAATCAGCTGATTCATCTTCAAGGTGAGTTAGTATCATTTCCGTGGTGAATGTGCATCATGTTGGTTGACTGGCACTGGTAGCAGTATCTGCTAGTGGAATTCCTGATCAATTTTTTTTGTGGAGAATGGGGATGATGCAGTGGGAAATCTAAAAATAGTTAATTCAGGAACTTCATGTTACTAAGACAGTTAATGTCTTGGGACTGAATGGAGTCTTAGCATGTTAAGGAATTTCGTCATAATAATAGCGTATAGTTTTACAATCATTGGTATGTTAAAAAGTTGTGGTTAACACTTTTCTCAAATAGAATGATTTTGAAGTTTGGCTTATTATAATTAGTATCCTCTAACAACCTAAATGTTAACAATTTATTGGTAAAAAAAATTTGGACTAAACAATGTGTCATTTTCTTTGTGTGACAGGAAAAAGCCTAATTCAGCCACAGAAGTGAGGACCTTTGACATTGTAACAACAAACATCTTAATGACTGGTTCCGAGGGAAACAGTTCATTTGTCTGCCTTTGCCTCTGCTCAGCATGATCCATTATTTGGAAGTTCAGTACCTATTGTATCCATGAGGTTGCACTATAGCAAGCCGGTAAAATTTAAGAATCCGATCCCACCAACGCGTCGGCCAACGCGTCGGCCAACGCGTCGGCCGACACACCACCGACACACGACCGACACGTCGGCCAACACACTACCGACACGTCGGCCGACACACTACCGACGATGCCTTCTATTCCTAGAGGGTTTTGTCAACTTAAAAAAAAACGGCTCCTTTAGGAGCCACCAAGTTTGCAAAAGTCTATGACCAATTCAATTGCATTATGTTGTTCCCTTGTGCTCAAATATATTCTTGCCGCTTAATGATACTTCAAAGTCCTGCTTCCTTGCCGCATAATGATACTTCAAAGTCCCGCATGTCCAAAGAAGCCCTGTAATAATATATATAAATAGCTGATGATGACGAAGTCTCGGGCAACGAGTGAAAACTGGGTTCTAATAACACTTGTCGTAATGGGAACTGGGTTCTAATATCACGAAATACAATATGGTAGTGAAAGTTTTCCGTCGAAGACAGTTCCGTTCAGTTTGAAAAAGGTACGTTTAGGTTTTCAACAGTTCAATAAGGCCCAAATGAGTCACCGACACGCCACCGACGCACCACCAACGCACCACCAACGCACCACCGACGCATCTTGTATGTTATAAGTTTAAACAGCGGCCAACGCGTCGGCCGACAGTCGGCCGACGCGTTGGCCGACGCGTTGGCCGACGCGTTGGTGGGATCGGATTCTTAAATTTTACCAGCAAGCCAGTAATAATACTACCCCTAAGGCTAGCAAATCACAGTAACCCAGCCTTAAGCCTTTCTTTTTAGCAGCTTTCTTACTGATCAAACTGGTGGAAGGAAAAATTAATATAAGTAGGATTAGGGATAGGTTGTGGAATGATTCACCAGCATTATGATCATCTATTTTTATAGTCTTAGTCTATTTGTGCTGTGGCAAATAAATAAATAAAGAAACAAACAAACAAACAAACTATTTTTGATACATATGAAGCTGTAGTGAAGTGGTGCATGGTACTTGACAACTATTCACCTAAGTGGAGGTGGATACCAAAACAGTGATATAACATAGCACATAAAGATGATTTTAAACTTGTTTATTCCTGCTGCGATTACAACGATTGCAATCAGTTGTCAAGACTGCATAGCACTGCTTTTGAAAAATGCTTGAAAACTTCAAAATCCCACTTTTATTGAAGCTGCACCTGTTCATTTGAGCCTGTCATTTTGCGTTGTCTTCTGACCTGGAGACCACTCGCACTCTGCACCTGAAAATCGCTGTGCTTATAAACTACATGTATGCATTAAGTCTACTGAGCTTAAGTAGCCTGGTATCTCTTAGATAAACAAAGTTGTGAGCCCTTAAGTTGCTTAAGTTAGCTCAAAGTTGTTAACTTTGTCAAAGTCTCATTTAATTGAATTGAAAGTGAGTTTTTTTACTCATGTCAACAGCAAAAGAAAAAGAAATCCAACAAAGTGCGGCAAGCTTTGAGAGAGAAAGTGTTGGATCAAGCGAAGCAAGAACTAAAGGCCAACAGAGCAAAGATGAAGACACAGCTTGCAGCCAAGGCAGAAAGCATTAAGAAGGGGAAACGAGACAAAAAAGCTAAGGTTCAACAATATTCCTTGTGCCAAATGATTAAAACAAGGTTAATTGAATGGTCAGATTTGACAAGGTTGGAAAAAGTAATATTTTTGTTTAGCAAAGATGGGATCTCTGTTGTTTGTTTCATCTTTCATGGAAGCAAAAGAAACAAAAACAGCATCTTGTGTGATATAACACAGATAGATGTCTTGCATGTGTGGTAGCATCATGATATTTGTGCTTTGAAATGTAATAAGTTATTTGTCATATAGGTGCGAGAGGAACTGTATGGCACTTCACCTAAAAGGCAGGAATTCATAGCCTTTCTTAAGCAAGTGAGTGAGAAAGCTTCAGTACTATCATTATTATGTAACTTGGGTACAAAAGAATTTTTAAAATTAATTGTGGACCGGTAATGCAATGTTTCTTACAGACATTGCCACCTTTTCCGGTTATAAAATCAATTCAATTTACGTCATAGTTTAGATTGTTCGTGCTAATTTAAGATGAACCTCTATTAAGCAGCTAACCTCCATCAAGTGGCCACTAGCCGTTACCCTGACGGTGCCCGCTTAGTAGAGGTTTCACTGTAGTTTGTTATCATTATTGTGATTTTGTGGTAAGAAAGAGAAAGGCAGGGCTACAGCTGATGGTAGATTCATGAAATATCTATCGTTACTGGTATTGTCTATCAATAAATGAATTGTTTTGATATGGAGGCATCTATTTTAAGTAGATAGCTCTGATAGAAATACCACTTGCAAAATCTTGTCCTTTCATATGAGATTAAGACTATCTTATGCCTATTACTGATACATTCACAGGGATGATTCCAACCTTTTTTGTTTTTGCAATCAACATTTGACACTGGTGTGATTCTGTGTTTCTGGTTAAGATAATCCACACACCAGGTTTGTGGTTTATCCTCTATGATATATCACGGTTGGGAGGGTAAATGCTCTGGAATACTATCTACACCAAACTACTCTAAAATCCAAGGGTAGAAATCAAAGCTTGTAAGGGTGATGGAGACATTACTTTTAATTTTTTTTCTATCCCAGGGCAGCAAAGCAATTTTAGAGAAAAAGTGCATGTTAGCAGTTCAGAACTATTCAGATGCCATGGGTCTATTAGAACAACATGACTTCCAATATAAGGTAACCAAAAGGCATCCATGTTTATTTCAAATTTTAGTTGCATTAGGAAGTAGCCAGTAATACAGGGTTCAACATATTAGTTGACCAACAAAATGATGCACATTCTTTTTCAATAAAAATGGTATAAATGTGAAAACGGTAATAGAAATGTACCAGTCATTTTGAATGTTTGCATAAGGCAGTCATTATTTTGAATGATGTTGAGTGAAATTAACAGAAGTTGAGATCTGCGCTATTAATAATCATAATCATAATAATAAGTGGTTATCAGATGAATGCCATTATCAAGTTC
>NC_090881.1:33436016-33446016 GCF_036669935.1 Montipora foliosa
GTGTACAGCAAGATGTAGAGTGAACTTTAGAGTCTTTTCCTCAAGAAAACATATAGACCTGGGTCGATTTCAAGTTGTAAATAGTTAACATGTATAATTTTTTTATACAGTTCACGGAGTTTCTTCTTGTAGTCTATTAAGTTGTTGTTTTCTAAAGTAAGCTGCAGACTGTGTTTTCATGGAAAGCAAGACAAAGAACAGACTTGCAAACCTTCCTGGAAACTCCCCTACCCAATGTAACTTGGTAAAACCAGCATGTAGTTGATAGTCTTGTTGAGGCTGACCTCAGTATCTCCCTTTCATTAATTCAGGGGTAATTATTGAAGACATTATTACCATTGTAAACAACCTTGGTGAAACCGTTGCATTGACTTAGGTTTATTTTGCTGTAATTACATAACACCTAGGTTTTTTTACACTTTCTAAGGTGCAGATGTCACTGGAAACTGCACAATCTCCATTCAATCATTTCACATTTTACTAAATCACTTTCACTTAGCTATGCTAAGTGTAGTAGCCCACACTTCGGGTGCGTTCGATTGACTGTATTCCGGAATAGGAATACATGGAATATAAGTTAGAAATCCTTTGTTTTTACAGAGATTCACATTAAAATTGTCAAATATCTGCTAAAATGCTATTTTAAACATATTTTTGTTATCCTTGCTGCTTCGAAATGCACCAAACGTACCGTTTTAATCATCACTCCACGTATTCTTATTCTGGAATAGGGTCAATCGAACGCGCCCTTAGTGTAGCTATTCTAGGCGGGCCACTGGCACTACAACAACATTATGGGCTCTAGAAACAAAGTATACAAAAGGACACTTAAAATTTGACAAGAATTACACAAATTTTAACCCAAGAAAAAGGCATCAATTTCCCTTCATTTGTGAGCAGCATGTAAACATTGCCTTCTTGTCTTGAATGCCAGGACTTTCTTGAAGGTTCATGCATGACACCAGACTGTACAGGAAATGTTATCAAGATTCAGATCTTTGATAGTGATGGACTTAAGACAGAGGTAAAGAACTGTATGCTTTGCAGGAAGAAAAATTATGTATTTTCTATTTCTTCTTTGAGCAAAGATCAGTTCTCAAATTTTCCTTGATGTTGTTGCAGTTCAAACATGAAAAGCTGAGTGCAAAGGTGGAAACCAAACCCAAAGCTACCAAGCAAAATAAAGTCAAAGCAGGGTTTGTTGCTTTTCCTCTGTTGACAAATAGGCAGCAAGAAGTCGTAATACGTAACTTAAATGCAAGCATTACCAGAGGAGAGTTCTTTTCTCTTTACTCCTGTCATTGTTTTGTTTAATAATCTTGATTTGTACAGAACAATTTTAGTGAAAATCATTATGGCCAGAGAATGTGGAGGGTCTGCTTCATGTTGCCCTCAGATTTGCAAAATGTGTTTCCTCAGGCTGTGTGGTCTCACCAACCATAACATTAAAAGCCCACACAAGGGACTGAGAAAAAAGCTACCTTGGAAAAAAATCCTGCCATAAGCAGGGGTTTCAATTACTTTTGAAGTAGATGCCTGGGCTAATCAATGTAAGCGGTGGTTTCTCTTGTCTTTTATAAGAGTTTGCGTGAAAATCAAGGAGTAGTAGCCACGTTTTCAGATGGGTAATTTGGAACAAATTCGTAGAGGCAAGGCCAAAAACCAGTCATTTAACCTATTCAGCAAACTCCCAACCTCTTAAACATGCGTTCTCTTATTTGCCCTCATATGAACTTGTCTATTGCACAGTGGCATTGGTCACAAGCAGAAGAAGAAAAAAGAAAAAGAGGAGAATAAGATTGATGATGCTTTGACAGCAGATGCAGATACTGGGGAGGAAAAGGAGACAGCAAAACCAATTCCAGCTTCAGCAGGTGAGATAATTACTTGGTGTGTACTGTTCTTTTTGTTGCAGGCACCTTGTTTTTTTCCAAAGTGCTTAGCACTTTGGCTGTAAACTGAAGTGGAAAATATTGCTCAGAACTAGCACTGCAGCCTGTAAACTTGGAGCATTCTTAAAATTGTGGCCTAATGGGTGTATCTTTTGTATTCAAGTGGGACGTTACACTGCTGCTAATTTCTTTTAGGGGTGGAGGTTCCAAAGAGAATGTTCTTGTAGGATAATGGAAAACGCATCACACTCCGGTTACGGCTCTTTGCAGTAAAAAGCCAGCAATACCAGTTCTACGATAGCAGCAGCAGTCCACTAGATTAACCATTCAGTGGGCTGGCTGTGGAGCAAACGCGAAAGATGTGGATTGCAGATGGCTTTAAAAGTTTCCCTTGTCGTTGTTGACAATTTCTTTTCTTTCCCCTTACTGTTGTAGCTCAAAAAGAAGACAAAACGGTTACGGAAGATCACAGTCGACTGGAGAAAGTAGGGAACATGTTTTACTTGAGTTTCATATTGAATTCACAGGAATCAATTTGGGGTTGGAAATCTTTGTAACGTGAGCTTTCTTCTTTGTCCAGAGTGTGCATTAATCCATTTCTGAGTTTGCTTTGGGCTTTTATTTCAAAGTGAGTCCAAGAGAAACGCTTTTGTGGAGATAACAAAAGAATGAAAATATGATGGATCAGATCAAAACAGAAACGTGTTCCATTTGATTTATATCAAGTGAAGCTATGACCTTCGCAGTTATGAGCGCAATTTTTGCAATTGCGTAGAGAAGCCTGAAAAATTCAGGACTTCAACGGGGTTTGAACCCGTGACCTCGCGATTCCGGTGCGACGCTCTAACCAACCGAGCTATGAAGCCACTGACGTTGGGAGCTGGTCATTTGTGGGTTCTAATGGTCCCGTGAGGAATGAATCAATGATGAAATGTTTCATTTCATATACCATTTCATCATTTGATTTATAGCCTTGCTATTATTGTTTCCTTTCGTTTCAGGTGGGTTATGAAGGCCATGACGTCAATCCTGGAATGCAGTCAGGTTTGTTCTAACTCTCGCTTTTTCCTTTCCTGCCAACAGTGGTCTCTCTTCTTTTGCGTTTGCTGGGCTGAAGAAGAGACCTCTGCTTAGCGACCGAATCGTCACGTGATACTTCGTGTTGTGTTGGCCTACTTAACGGCGGAATTACTGCATAGGAATGAGCGGGACTCAGCGGGCTCAAGTCACAGTCAGCAAACATATCATGGGGCATGCGGTTTGAGGGTACCGTCCTCGCGGACGGCGGTTGGATCAAAGTCAGTTTTGTCTCGTTCCAGAGGTCTCTTTTCCCGTAGTTGTCAGCCCAGAGAACGCAACTGCGCTTTGGCATTAGTTATGCCCACTGGAAAGGACACATCTCATGTGTGACAACATTTTCTTTCAAGGTGAAGGTGTTTTTATCTTGAGGAAGGAAGATGATGACGAACCAACTAAGGTAAAAAAAAAAAAAATCCATCTTTTTCAGCGAAACATTTTTTGGAGCTGAGAAGGAAGGACTGAGGAGCAGTCACTAGAGATTTTTTAAGGAAAAAACAGCTTTGTAGACATCCTGTCTCACTAGTTAAACTTTCGCGTGAACAACTACTTGATCTTGCAAATGAAGGGCTATCACCCATAGGGACTCTAAAGCGTAGACCCTGTGTCACATAGAACTGTGTGCGATGTTCTTCAGTTCATTTCTTCTTTGTCAGAGGAATGATTTGCTTTGACGGATGGCTAAAACTTGAAATGTCAGCTTTAGAATTTCTTTACGGTGGCCAATTTACCATATAAACTTAGTCGATAAACCCGTTTCTGAGACTAGAAGAATCTTCTTAATGGGCTACTGGTCGACGAGACCCCATGAATAGCTACCGAAAGTAGTCAAATTGGAAGAGTGCTGCTTTGTTTTTGTATCATTTTCGTTTTGAGTACTGGAAGTTGTGTCCCAAATGCCTATTAAGTAGCTTACATCGACTTTGGCAGTGCAATTTTTAGTTACTTGACACGATCAAATTTTCGGGTGCCATTTCTCTGGTTTCGGGCGAGTAGTTTGTCTTATAAATGTCACATTGCGGTAAAGTAGTGTTCCACTACAGTTTTAATCCAACAGACTACTGATAAATTATTGTTGTGGGTTTTGTTACAGGGAGGTGGAAAGACCAAAACAAAGAAGAAAAAACCCAAGGTACCAGTGGCATTACTTCTGTAGCATCTTTTTGAAAGAAGTGTGTATATTAGAAGTGCGGGCTCTAGACGAAAGAGAGAAATGATCCTCGCATTTAACTGGACCATTCAAGCTATAGGCCAGTTTCGTATTCTAACGGTTGGACTGGATCTAGCATGAGGTGGAGGCTAATGCAGGCAAATCTTTTCAAATGCAAATTAATTTGCCCGCATTATTAGCCTCCATTTCATGCTAGATCCAGTCCAACCGTTAGAATACGAAACTGGCCTATTGTCTCTTGTAGAGCATTGCATCGACATCGCGAGGTCATGGGTTCAAATCCCGTTAGAGCCACCAGAATCTGTAGTCTCCCCCAGAATTTTAGAAGTAACCATCTATAATGGATAATATAGATACTTAGCAATTTAAATGTGGTTGTGTGAAGGGAAGGTAAAACTTAAGGGAAAACGGCTCACTTCCGGTTGTCGTCCGCATCTCAGAAACGTCGCGTGCTTAAAGTGCCACTGTGATCAAAAAATCAATTTTTGTTTTTCTTTGGATTTCAAACCTGAGTTAACTGAACATTAAGCGATCAAAGTTTTAAGCCTTGATTTCCGAAAGAGACCTGTTTGTTTTAACTGGAATTTTCCTATTTAATGGTCCGCCATTACTAATAACTTTAAGATGTTGAGAGAGCTGGATCGAGGATAAAATGACGTCAAAGGCTCCCGAGTTTAAGAATGCAATGCGTGTGTACGTCGCAGAATTAATATACTGCAGGGAGTTTTGTGCTTTCAGACTTTTAAACTCGCGTTTTGCATATATAATAAGCTGCATTCACACGCTGAAATAGTAAGCTTGTGATCCTTTGACGTCACTTTTCCCTGGATCCAACCCTCTGAGGTCCAGTCGGTCAGTTTTGATCGTGAGTAATTGCGGACCGTGAAATCCAAAACTTACATTCAAAGTAAACGGCCTTTGTATAAAAGTCAAAGCTCTAAATTTCACCAGTCAAGTGTTAAGCAAACACACTTTCAAAATCTAAAGATTAAAAGGAAATTATTTTTTTTTAATTATCACAGGGGCACTTTAAGCTCGGTATTGGTTTAGGCAAGTGCTCTCACCATCTCTGCTCTCGGAAGTCGACTCAAGTTTCTAGATTTTTTTTTCTTGTTTCTGTGCAAGTACGCTGATAGTTGGCATCATTTTTGTACTCTGTGCAGAATACCCAAACTTTGGATGAATTTCTCAAGGATCGGGGTGGACAGCAAACATTTCGACCGGGCTTGTTTGAAACTACTGCTGACTTGGATGAAATTACACCTCATAAAGGGTATGAAATTAAAAAAATAGTAAATAATACAGTAACTTAAACGATTACTGCACCGCAGGTGATAATGCTTACAATCTCATTTGTTCGATAAATTTCCAACGAAAAGCGATTCAGTATCAGGAAAAAGAAAAAGGAAAAAAAAGCAGAATCGCTTTTTTTCTCTTTCAAATTTCCCGGCATCCGCCATCTTGTCTAATAGGCCATTTCTGAGTTCATGTCTCCCTCATTTTCAAAGCGAGTCTAAGTGCGAAGTTTTTGTGATGGTAATTAGTTCAATTTTACACATGAATGAAAACTAATTTTCATAAGAAAAACTTCGCACTTAGACTCGCTTTGAAGATGAGGGAGACATGAACTCGGAAATGACCTATTGTGATGCGCAATAGACCACTTTCGATCTATTAAAATTTAGTCCAAAACAAAAGGCATCATCTCGAGGCTCTGGGGAATAAACTCATACAAATCCTTATATTTATTCCCCAGAACCTCGAGGTGATGTCTTTTGTTTAGGACTAAATTTTAATATATCGAAATTGGTCTATTGTTGCTGTATAGACCACTTTCACTTTCTGTATTCATCTATCTGCGGCAATTAAAAATGTGAAGTGTGCTCTTACATATTTTTTGTTTTTGAGTGAAATGCTTGTGCAGTGCCAATGGAACGTTTAGATGGGCTATAGTCAGATTAAACTTGTAGTGCGAGCCGATATTTTCCTTATACCATGACGCAGAGTTTGAATCATTAGCAATATTGCGATTCTGTCAGCCGCCATCTTGGTTGTTAATACTTTTTTCGCCATCCTGAAATAATTGAAGAAAATCAACATATTCAACATCGGAAAAAGGCATTGCAGATCTAATTTTACAGAAACGGCAGACCCAGTGATAGTTAGACATCGCTTTAATTTCACGATATCCCACGGGTGTTACATCTCCGCACTTGATATAAAAGTAAAGATAGCACGTGGAGCAGCGAAGCGCTTGGTGAGTCCTCGCAATCGGTTTACTGCAAACAGAACATGGATTTCTCACATCGCCTGGGTTTGACTCGATATCACCAGCTCTGAGGAGCTCAATATTGAACGATGCAGAAGAGTTGGAATAGTAGGGTACTCTTCCTCTCAGATATTTCATCCGCATCCGTGTATTATGATCTGCATCCAAGGTGTGCAAAAGTTTTCCGCGAAACTTAACGAGGGAATAGTTTTTGCCAAACTTTAAGTAGACCAGGAAACAGTCGCTGTTCTCATAAGATGGATTCATAATAATGATTTGTGAATTTGTCGACCAGGAGAATCGTCTGGAATAAGATAAACACAGAGCACAACGTCCACGACCAACCCGCCATCTTGCTAACTTAATATATTTTTATTAAAAAAAGAGTGTAGCAATGGTAAGCGAAACAACGGTGCAGAGAAGTGAGTAAGGCACAAGTAATTTTTCCTTGTGGTAGTCGAACTGTGAACTAAAGCTATAAATAAACTGGAGACGAAGTCATTCTTTCTTGCGATGTTTAGAAGATTGATGGATGGAAACTCAAATGCAGTTTGACGATTATTTGGCAGAATTGTGAAAATGAGTGTAACAAAAACTAGGGGAGTCACCGACTGCGAGTAACTTTTGTTTCTCCATCTGCACGCCACTTTAACCTTTTAAACCCCCATGGGTGATCAGTCTTTAAATTCTCCTCACAATTTCAAAATGATGTCAAAGAGACAGTTGTTGAGAATAAATATCGTCATAATGTAGGGAATGTTGTCTTGTTAAACACCTCATTCTCATTACTAGCCAACAAAGAAAGCTGCGATGCTAGTCAGGAGAATAGGATGATTTAGCAACAGAACGGGAACATCAGTTGACGACGGCGCGCGCAGAAAGATGTCCATATTTGGTCAGATTAGAGTAGAATCCAGGCTACTCCGCGCGCTCTCCCGTCATCAAATGAGGTTCCCATTCTGTAACTAAATCAAACTTATGAACTTTTTCGTGGTCTTGGGAGAAGGCCCACCTTCAACCGACAGGCTTTGTGACCGTTTGTTTTTGTTGTGGAAATTCGCATTGCTTTTCACAGCGATCTGATTTGATGAATTTCAGCTTTGGCTGGATTTTCATATATGAAAATTGTTCCACGGCACGCAAAGCCTGTCAGTTGAAGGTGGGCCTTTTAACACTCCGTTGTCCAAATAGAGTCTGGTACGATAATGTTCGCTAGTTAAAGGATCTTAAAGTGACGAGATTTTGTATCTTTCTTTCAGTAAATTTAACTTGGGTCCACCGCCACCAGGTTGGAGCCAACATGAAATGGAAGCTCCATTTGCCATCCCTCCTCACTTACAAGAAGACACTGCCCAGTTTGAGGCAAGCTACATGCAACAGGGCTTAAAGATGTTCTCTGTGCCTCCGGTAACTTTCCCGCAGCCGGAGATTAATTTACAAGCAGTCACAGATTATGTGAGCTCGTAAGTTTCCACTCTGGTTCCTACTTCGTGTGTTAAGCATTTAGGAAACAAAAAAATCCTAGTTAACACTAGTGTGCAGGGTTCCGTGTGCAGACAATTTACTTTGTCTAAACATAGCTTAGACTCTGACATCATTCTACGTTACCTACTCCTCTGGAGTGCTGTATGTGTTTTAGAACTTCTTGTCCTTAAACTTTTCAGTGTCCTTATGCGAGACGACTATAAAATGCTGTTTCTTCGCAATGACATTGCCAAAGCAACCTGGTTATCCTCAGTGACTTTAAGACCTTCGTTTCAAGTTTAGTTCAGTAGGGGATTTGGCCCCAAGAGGGCAATGTTTTTTGGCGATAAATACATATCATTGATTCAAGTTAAGAGTGGTGAACTGTGAGTTCGGGGTTGATCATTTTTCTTCGTCCATAGTAGATTCTTTTATCATTGGTTGGGCAAACTTTCTTCGGACGTTTTATTGGCTGGTTTGGTTTTGTCAATGTTAGCTTGCGCATACGAAGTTGTCATTTTCTCATGGAGGACTGGAATACAAATTGTCCTAAATTTTGGCTACCAACTCGAGGGGTGCAGAAAAAGAGCATAAAGTTCCCCTCTTCTCCTGCGCGTTCTGTCCTTTCGTTTTAATCCTCCTCTTGATTAAGCAAGATAGGGCAGCAGGGTCAGGTCTGTTTGTTTTTATGAGAAAGGAAAACTGTAGTTCCCATTAGAAAACCCTGTAGCAGTTTGGAAAACCAACAAACTCAACACATTTGATGCCCAGTCTGGGAAAGGCTACATTGAGTGGGTGCGAATGCTCTCAATGCTGCGCAAAGTTGGCTTCCTATTGTTCTTTTAGGCGTTCTGTTTGACTTCCCGTCCCGTCCCTAACCTAGTTTTCTCTCTGCTCAGCATGCTACAAGAGATATTACGGGCCAGTGGACCATTGGAGTTGGCGGACGCGAACATCATGCAGCCTTTGAGTATGTTACCAAACAGTTATCAGGACATAATTTCCCATGCGGGCGGACTTAGGCCCATCCTAGAAAAATCCGGCAAATTTGTCTTTTATCAAAGCAAAGTCATGCTGCCAGAGGACAAAGAATTTGAAGACGTTTTGCAAAATATGAAACCACAAACGGACAACCCGTTTCTTGAACGCATTAATCGTATGAATGACGCGAAAGTGGGAAATTCAATTCTTGGTGGTAATTCGATATGGGAAGGTGAGGAAAGAGAACATGGCTCACCGGGCGACTTAAATTTCGAAACTTCTTCACAGGTAAAAAATTCTTCGACAAAATTTAATCCTAATGCAAAGGAGTTTGTACCTTCGCTGTCACAAACGGATTTGTTGGATAGTATTTCATCAGTGACATCTTTAGCCAATGATGGATGCACTTTAGAGGACGCTGAATTACCTGATAATGAGATTCAGGAAGGGACTACAATTATTGCGGAACAACGTGAGCCAGTTTTAAATGAAGGCGAAGTTAACAACGCCGTGGAAAATATTGTGGAAAATGTGGTTGAAACTGTTGCAACAGATGAGAAAGAAAACAATGGAGAACACAGTGATCTCTCTATCGATACTGGAAGCGAAGAGGCAGTGGTCATAGAGGAATTGTTGATCCCAAATGGGAGGAATGTGCAAGATTCGACAATTGATTCGAGTGTAGCGTGTTCTAATTTTTCTTCGGGAAAACAGACAGTTTCTGCGGGTTTGGAGGAAACAGATACGCCAGTGACTTCTCATAAACGTACAGGAAGTAACGTTTCAGTCAGTGAATCGGTGGTTTCTAGCAAATCAAAGTCTGTACAAACTCAGTTTAATTTGAAAAGCAAAAGTGTGATGACAGATCCAGTGACTGAACCTTTTAAAGCGGAATATCAGCGCGCCGTGGCTGAAAAGGATGCTTGCCAGGCCAAGCTACAAGAAACAGAAAAACGGAACGCTTTACTTAGCAAAAACTCGGCGGAGGTTGATAAAGTAAAGAAGAAACTTTCTGATGCACTGCAGGAAAACGAGGTAAGTGTTGACAGCTTTAGAGAAATATTTTGATTTGTCAGCAGGTGAGAAGATTATAAGGAGGAATGTCTCATATTGTATCTTATATTGTGCCATATTCTTCATCTTATA
>NC_090881.1:33453516-33471016 GCF_036669935.1 Montipora foliosa
CTATAATCAATCATTGCATTAAGGCGAACTGTTCCTTCATTATTTTTTCACGGCTGTTAATGTTTTTTCTCGTCTTTAATTGGAGCATTCATGTTAGCACGATGAGTGAGCAGGCGCCGTAAAGTTCAAATAGCCAATTTTTGGCTACGAGAACCCTACGGCGCATGTTCTCCTACATATAGTTTCCCAGAGCCTTGGGTCGATCCGAGGCTCTGGTGACGAGAATGGAGCTTTGCCATTTAATTACGGTGCCTACTACTGTTATTGCGCATCTCGAGGTGCTCACTAATACAGGGATATTTTTGCGTGGCTTAAAAGTTATGCGGAGAAAGCAGAACTTAGCAAGTGCGCTTGGTATCCGAAAAGAAAATTGGGGGTAACCATGCATTTTTCAGATATGATAAATCTTGAATTTGGGAAAGAACTTTTTACAAATATTGTTGATTAATTATCTTTGAAAAATACGTAGTTACCCCCAAGTTTCGTTTTGCTTGCTTAGATCTGCTTTTCCCATATTCTGCTATTCACAAAGCGCACAAAAGTTTCTTTGAACAGTAGTAGGCACCGTCCTGAGCTTGGTCCAGTTGAAAATCCTGTCCGAAGGTGGCATTGGCGCTATTGCTGTAAAGGAGATAAAAAGTACATTTGTGCTATTTTCACGGTCGCATTGATTTTCTCGCAACTCGCTCGTGCGACTTTGGACAACGATCTCACTCGTAAATAACGTGCGTCAGCACTTTCAACCCATTTTCTCCTCGATTACTAATTCGATTTTGGTTCTTTGTCCATAGAATCTCGGGTCCAAAAGTGGAGGAGTTGATTGCCACGTGGAAGAGTTATACCGTGGAGTGTCACCAGAGAGTAGTACAATGCAAGGTATCTGCTGACTTCTGAACGCTATTTTTTTCGGATTGGTGATCTTTTAAACCTAAAAGGTCTTTGTGTTTCTTTATGCAAGCAACACAACACATTCATTCAAGATGGCGTCGCCCGCAAAATTTGAAGTTTAAATTAAGCGATTTTCAAACTTATTTTTTCTGATATAATGGCTTTGATTGAAATCTTTTCGAAAGAAATTTGATTGGAACATTACTTCGCCGCTCTTCGTTTTGTTAGAATGGAGGTTTCGTTAAATCAAAAGATTTTAACTGATTTCACCCCACAGCCGCTACTCCTTAAATTGTCCTAATTACCTCTAAAAGTTTCTGAGAAATGCAAAAGTGGGTTGATATGCCTGTTGAATATCTAGTTACACACGTACGATGCTTTTTGCTCAGTCATGTACAGCAGCCTGAGTTCTTGGGGTGCTATAGGCATCTGTTGACTCGAAATTCGTGCACAGTGGGTCACACAACAATCTGCATTTATCCCGTCACTTGGCCAACCTTGAAACCACTGGTCGCTGCATGCAAGAATGAGTTGGCTTACAGAGCCTTTGATTTGTGTTGTTCTTTCAGGCAACGTTTAATGAGCAGATCGAGCTACTTAAAAATGGCAGCACTCTTGCCAGTGTTCCACATCTCTCCATTCCTGGTCCACCTCCCTATCCAGCCATTCCAGTTTTACAGCCTCTGGTAAGTGTTCGCGGACGAATTTTTGTCACCCTTGACAATGGTGTTTACTCTTGTATCAAAGCAACTCTAGTTTTGCCTTTATTCAAAGACCAGGTAACTGAGCACAGAACTGTAAAATGGTGTATTGGTAGAGCAATTGTGATGGGCAATTTAAGCTTCAGTTATGAGTTAACAGTTAAAAAGCATACATAGCGACCGCGGTCATGTAATTTCCTGGGCCTTTTAAAGTCAGGCGCTGGCTTTCTCAAGTTTTTGAGGCAAGTAATTTTGTTTGTAAGTTTTCCTTGTCCCCCGAATGCTGTTCAAAATTTTCTTTTGAGAAACTTCTGACTTCAGCCTTAACCAGCTGCGGTAGAGTTGGCTATGGCAGAAGATCACGAACTGGGAGTATCTTTTGGCTGACCTTATTGTTAACTTTTGGTTTGCGTTTGTATTTGTTTTTTGTTGAGATATTTATTTCTTTTCGGTTCTTCTAATCCTCGATTACTTGTCGTTAGGGCTGTCAACGATATCGTCAAGATCACTTTTTTGTTCTTTTGGTTTTCGTTTGTATATTTGCTATTGCATATTAACAATATCGTTTTCTCGGGTCATACTTACGGCTGCTTGTAAAAGTTATTAAGGAGGCTCAAAAGGGATTTTTGTGGCTATAGTGTTTGTGAAACGATGAAAGATACCAAAGAAGGAGATTTCATAGTGTAGGCTAACTATAAATATCTTTGCAACTCTATTGTTGGGTAATACTTTAAGGGTACTTATGACGTCATCTTGGTTATCATGGCAACGCGCCAGGTCCACAAAAAGGTTCTCTAAATTTCAGTCGGTGACCTACCGTTTTTATTTCTTTGTTGGGAATCTCCCTAAATTCTTTAAAAAGTTATCTAGTAGAATTTAAGATACATCGAAAAAAGGCGTTTTATAGTTGACAGAAAATTGTACCAGATAACTTTCCCCGAAATTTTTTTATTTGAATTGCCATCTTGAATAATGATACGTGCATGCAAAAAATCAAGATAGGTCACTGATCAAAATTTCGAGATAAAGACATTTTTTTTGGCAAGTTTTATTTCCGGTTCGCGCGATTTTACGTCATCTTTTCACTTCCGGTGTAGCAACGAAACCTTACGAGCCTCTTTAAGTATATCATTTAGCAGTTGAGTCGAGTAGTAGAGCTAAACATGAAGTCAATCGTGCCCCACTGTAAAATACGGTATGCTCAATGCACAAAACATAGCGCGCGAACCCTTTCCCAGAGGTGAGAAGTCATGTGTTGTTGGTAAGTTCATTTTTCCTGTTGTTTATAAGTCCACTCTTTTCTCTGCTAGGTACCAGGACAACAACAGAAAAACCAAATTCAACCGCATCCCCCGCCTCAATCCCTTGTGGAAAACAGTGCTTTCGTACCAAGGGCAGCTAACCCTCCCCTCCCTAATCCATCTGCTGGTGCGACTGTGGCACGCCCTGGAACTACTGGTCCTCCAACAACAACGAGCACTGCTGTTGGTGGTGGAGATAAACCCGCCTCAATGGCTGCTGCCACTGCTGCAGTCCCCGGTGCTGTTGCAGCTGCAGCAAACATATCTGAAAAGGCAAAGTCCAATAGCTTTGAGAAGATCATGCTTCGTCTGTCAACTATGTACCCCAATTTGTCTAGGTAAGTGACAAGGAATAGTAACGGACAGATATGTAAGTGGCAGGAAAAATTACTTATAGAAAGTACTGCTTAGTCAGCTGAGTGGCTTTTATTTGTATGTTCACACTTCTAGTTTGTGGAACAAGAGGGTCATTTGCTGCACCCTATTGCTGAAACTGCTGCAACTGGCTGAAAGAAATAGATCATGATGGCGAACTAAAACTGAAGTGTTGAAGCTTTGACTATAGGTATTTTTTCCGCACAAAATTGAAGTTATGTCCCACCTACGTTTTTTCAGGTTAGAGTTGACCGGATTGATTAAAGAGGTGCGACAGAATAAACATGGCTCACTGACTGGTTTGTCGCTGGAGGATATCGTCAGCAGCGTGTCAGAGCTTGTCGAGAAAAAGAAAAAGGTGATTTATGCTAACAGTTGTTATCAAATAAGATAGATCCGATGTTGTCATTTCGTTGTCTTATTCTGTTAAGCTCGGTAAAAGGGGAAAACTGGTTTATCTTCGCTTTTAGCACATATCCCTTGTCACGTTTTTAAACACGAAGGCGTGGTACCTTAGTCACATGCGGGTGATTTTTCAATCAACCGTGGACGCATTCAGAACTCTGTAGTTATTTGTTAAAAATAGAAGAGTAACCAGGTTTTGGAAACATTCAAAAAAGCGTTTTGTGGTTAAGAAAAATTTAGAAAAGTTTTCCATCTGATTGAAAATAAATCCACCCCTCACACGTCTTCTTCCTTTCTCCTCAGTTATTTTAAGACCCTGAGTGTTGGTCCGGCCGGAGTCGAGCTCTCAAGCTCTCGACCTCCCGCTTGGCAGCCCGATGCACAACCAACTGAGCCACCGGTCAACTCCCTATCGCTGAAATCCTTCAAAGTCAAACTTTTTGAATATTACATGAACGCTCTCCTGAATCTATATTGATCCTGTCAATCCTGAAACCTGAAAATCTGTCTGCCTGAAGTGCAACATGGCCCGATCACTTAACTGTAGCATTACTTGCTGCTTTTAATCTCATTATAATTTGCAATTTTTGTTTGAAACCACAGTAAATGGTTTCGCTGTTGTGGCCTCCCTGTCCATACTTGCTTTCTTTTTCTGTTTAAACAATAAGGACGAAGTTGAGTAAAATAAAATAAGCCTGCGTCAAACTATTAAATACTTTTCATTAGGAGGATAACATACTCTTAAATTTAAATATTTTTAGTCTACAATATTGGTCTCTACACCGAAAGCAAACTTGTTTGACGATTCTTACCTCAAAATTTCGCTTTTTATCTGCTGGGCACGACGCGCAAAGTTATCAAAACGAGCAGTTATTTGGACCCACGATCGTATTGTGAGAGGTGTGGGTCTATTCTCGATTTTACTTCACAAAGTTCTTTGCAATGCAAAATTTCTTTGAAGACAGGAGTGCAAAGCAGTTTGTACCTCTCACATTACGGTCGTGGATCCAAATTACCGCTAGTTCGGCCACGTTTACGTGGTTTGCACGGCACAGAAAAAACGAAATTCTGGGTGACATTAGTGGCATATGTTTGCTTTGCATGGGGAGAGTTATATTAGGAACGAAAAATGTTTGGGTTTAGGTGCACTTTTAGCCAAACAGGAATTTGATACAGTGGAGCTAGTGTATGTAAAAACAAAGGAATGCTGACTTGAATTTATGCGTGCTTGAATCACATATCTGACTTATTGGACTCGTACATAGCACTCCATTAAAAGACTCTGAGTTGTAAGGCTCTTTTTTTTTTTAATTTTAAACGTAACTCATTTACTTTAACGGTTCAGTCTCCAGAATCATTTGGTCTGAACTGCTCGCTAACAAAGCTCAAGGAGACTTTTGCTATCGTCATTTCCACGTGGAGCCTTTGGCCTCTTGTCTGTAGCTAGGGCTGGTCTACATTTAAAATGAAAGCATCAGCACATTCAACATACTCATGCAGGCGCATTATTTTGAACTGAACCCTATCACTCCCGGGAATGATAGGTATATAAATTCTCTTCACAATTTCAATGAAATGTCAGTCACACAGGTATTGAGAATGAAGATTGTTATCAACTTAAGATATGTGATCTTGATGTAACACCAAATTCTCATGACTACCCGACAAAGAACTCTCTATTACTTGTTGGGAGAATAAACTTTTCTATCGTGGGAATAAAAGGGTTGAAAAGTATCTCTTGTTGTAACAATTGGCCCTGATGATCAAGACGCTTCTGGGTTTGTGTATGTTGCTTGTGCTTCTTCTTGCGTCCTTTGTTTAAAGCAACCCCTAATTTCAAATTTTCGAGAACGTTGAAAATACGGATGCAGTTAAATCTTAACAGTGCTTTCATCCGTTGCGATTACCTGTACTAGTAATTGTGTTGACTTTCCCACCATTTAAGGCTGGCTCATTGCGTCCCTCTGGCTCTCAGCCCTCCAACAGTCCCACAATTCAGCGAGCAACAAAAACAGCTGCCATGCAACAGGTACCCCAGCCAGCACCCGGACATTCAGTCCAGCCAATGGCGAAGCCGATTGCGCCGGAAGTGTCTAAGACGTCAGTTGTTGGCGGGAGGAACGAAGACGATCCGTGCGTCATATGTCATGAAGACATGAATGCAACCAATAATATTGTTACATTGGAATGTGGACACCGATATCATTCAGCCGTAAGATTGTTTAATCCTTTTTGGGGTGGAGTGGTATATTCCTGATACTTCAAAATCAGAAGAGGTTTTAAATCAAGGAGCTCAGGGCCCATCTATAATTAGAATAGTCCCCCCCCCACCCCCCCCCCCCCCACAAAAAAAAAATATATATTATATATTATTATTTTGCCTTTTGTCTTATCGGTGCTCAACCCGTTAACGTCACACGTGCATAAATTAAGATATAGGACGTAACTCTTTACAACCTCTAATTTCATTGGCTCCCTTAAGGACACAGCTCTATTGTTTTTTGGGGTAGAATCCATTGTTTCTTTTGTATCGTTCTTTGTGTCCATTGTTTTCTGAACCAATCCCGAGAGCCATTGTAATAGCTGTTTACTGACCCTAAATTAAACGTGAAAAATATGCCAGGAGGACATGAATCTCAAAACAATCAACCTTTGTTCGCCCTTAGTGATGAGCACGACAAAGGTTGCTAACTTAATTTTTTTTTGTTTCAGTGTATTCGGAAGTGGTTGCTAGGGGAGCAAAGCACATGTCCAACTTGCAGAGTCCATGCCTTGCTTCCTGACGAATTTCCACGTTTGAAGTAAATTGCAAAGTGTAATTTCAACATTCGAGGGAAGGGCCATTTTATTTTCAAGAGGCGAGGTTTTGGTTCCCTGCTACAAAGGCCTCTTTTTCCGAGTATTTCACGGGCTGACGGACAGGAGAGGCGACCTCTGCCCTGGCTCGCGATCTTGGTCAGCGCTACTTAAAATACACGCCCCCAGTTACGTTTGAACATGACTGGAGACCACTCCTTTATAATTTTGATCACACAGTTAGGTAGCTAAGGAAGCGCCGTGCCTGCTCATCCCAGTTTGTTTTCGTCATTGGCCAGTGGTCTCTTTCTCCTCTCAACCGTCCACCAGGCAGATACAAAAGTAAACTGTTCCTGTTAGAAGGGAAGGAGTTCGTATCATGACCGAAAACTTTCTTGCACAATTGAAGTAGGACAACAAACCGTACCCAAGAAAGCACAGAGAAAATATTCAATTATGTCGCAGTTGATCCTCCTGATGCTGAAGAAAGAGAAATTCGTATTTGGAGAGAAATTGCCCAACCTCCCTTACTTGATTAGGCCATTTCAGAGTTCATGTCTGCCTCCTCTTCAAAGCGAGTCTAAGTGCGAAATTTTTGTAATGGTAATTAGTTCTACTTTACATATGAATGAAAACTAATTATCATAAGAAGAACTTCGCACTTAGACTCGCTTTGAAGAGGAGGCAGACATGAACTCGGAAATGGCCTATTGCTACGATTTTTGGTTGTCACACATTATGTCTTATCATGGCATTATAGTGTCACGCTTGCTTGGATTGTGATCATCACCAAAAACTAGGCCAATGTGAAATTGGGTGGATCTTACAAGAATAATTTATAACTTGTCTCGACTGGTTTCCAAGGTGAAAATTTAATCGATGTTGTCAGGTTAACAATTCGGTTGCAATGCCCATAACACAAAATATTAAATAAAATTAGTTTCTCCTAGTTTTTTTATGGTCTCCCTATTTGAGTCCTCCAACAACAGATAAGATTTTTATCTTTGTTAAAACTTCGTATATTAGTTTTTAAAGTATTTCGATGATCACCCTTCGAATAAAAATGTTTTTGTTATCAAAAGACTTGTTTCAAATTAAACTTTGATGGAGGTTTTTAGAAATTGTTTCACAATTAAAGTCTAAAAGTAGAATCAGTTTGCTTATTTTTGGTGATTTGATTTTATGTAGTTACCACTTGATAAGATAAAAAAAAATATGGAAATAAGTGGAAGGAAATCACTTGCCCTTGCCACAAGGCGTACAAACGTGTAGATTAAAAGGCCTCTGTGGGTCCGAAAAGACAGTTGCATATAGTAGGGCCCTTGCACAGCTCTCCTCTTAGACAATGGTTTTTCCATATGGCCCTGTGCGCTGCAGCAAATTCGTAAATACCATACCGTTGCTATGGACCCCTTGAAATAGTCATTTCTCGAGACCTTTTAAATCTAAAGTTATCCTTTTTTGACAAGTGTGTTCTATTTAACATTTCTTTGTGTAGTTCGACTCACAACCATATTTTGTGAATCACGTGACCAAAACAGAAAATCCCAAAAAACTGAGCAAGTGAACTATGTTTTTCGCAGATTTGTAACGCAACAGTATGAGAACGTTCTAACACAAATCTGTGGCATGGATTTTAACAAAAAGTATGACGTCACAAGACCCTCCTTTGATACACTTTTCAAAATATCAGTTCCAAAAAAAATTCTATTCTTTTTATCCAAATAGAAATTCCAAGCTACAGTTTACGAAAAATGGTGGGACGGTTCCCATCTGGTGAAAAAACCGCCTAATCCTTTTCGTTTCCTGAGAATTTTTACATGTTAATAGAGAAGTTAGGCATTCTCTAATTTTAACTTGTCTCGTTCCTTTGAGAAGTTGCTTGATATCTGGAGCTAAATAGGACAAAAATGAACTGATATCAAGCAGGGTTCTTACATTTTTGGCAAAACCCTAATTTCATTCCGACGTTTGGCGGAAACGTCATGGTTAACCTCTATTCACTGAAAACGCACGGTAGAGGACTGGGACTAGTTTCGCATACCCCTTTTGGTTGAAGTGATGTCAGATTGCCATTGAAAAACGTCTAATACTTGAAAAAACCATCCATGCAACCTTTTGTAGGGCCCTTGACTAAAAAGCTTCCTTAGAAACCATTGTCTTTCTGTAGTTAAGAGCCACCCTCCCCCACCCCCACCTCCCCTCCTGAGGCTGACCATTGATAGTCGAAACCGTTTTGAGAATTGTCGCGCCCGACAGGGAGACCGGCGACGACGTGAGGTCGATAGGAATGACTCAAATGTCTTCTCGATTAGAGCATAGTTAATCGAAGGACTGGTTATGAAACCTTATTACTTTCAAAAGCGAGAACAATGTTGTTTCAATCGATATTGAATAGACCGTGAGCCTGCACGACCTTTTGTTTTTTCTTCGCACGGGTTCGCAAATTAGTTGCGCATAATTTAATTAATCGAAGGATTTGATTGGTTGTCTTCTCGAAAAAAGGTGTGTTTTGTGCAGTGTCAAGGCCAAAAATACGGACAAAAACATGAAACAAAGGAAATTGTCCAGTTTCATAACCATCTCCATGCATTAACTATGATTAGAGAGATGCCACTTTATTTTTGAACCAAATATCATTTAATTACAATGCCGGAATGCTTCACTAACAGAACGATCCAGAAACTGCATGCAATACCACCAGATACGAGACCACTTACTGAAGAAAGGAACGTACGAATGCCCATATTAAAACCATCAGCGGTTGACCAGAAATAATTATAAAATCGATGTTTGACGGTGATAATTGTACATATACGCGACAATAACTGAAAGCTAACCAATTTAGAAATAGTTGCATAGATCCATACACGCTAACCATTCGGCGTTCTGCAAAATACCCCAGACGCCACGTGGTCAGAAATACCTTCCTTTGATTTGGTATCATCTCTTGCGGGAAACAATAGAGTGATTTTACTTGACCCGTGAAATATATAGTGGAATATTACACGCTATATGTGCGTAAAAGCCCATATCACATGGTGAAATTAAGATCGAGGATGAAAAAACTGACACAAAAACAGAACACACAATAATGACACAACTGAAGAGATAAATTATACGACAGTTATTGTAATACTTTTTATTAAGTGAAATTCTTCATTTTACATTTCTCTTTACTGCACTACCGTTTTAGATCTAAATAGTCTGAGTAACAGAAAAACAATAGGTCTAATTAGGACGTAGTGTTACACAATAACTATTCAAATGAAGCTATGATCTTCGCAGTTATGAACGCAATTTTTACAATTGCGTAGAGAAGCCTCAGGCTTCTCTACGCAATTGTAAAAATTGCGTTCATAACTGCGAAGATCCTAGCTTTATTTGATTTCATATCCGCAGTTCATATGATTCATTTCATCACAATAACTATTATTCTCTGTTTCGCGGGTCAAGTAAAATCACTCTAGACCTTTTTCATAATTGTCACCTTTTATTATTCTTTTGCTAATGCGCAGATTAGCCTACCAAGTCTCATTTTAGGAGGGTAATGGGGTTTGTTTGTTTGTTATTTATTTGTTTAAGCAGGTTGAAGTTTTGGCAGCTATTCAGCTGATGTGGACCTGCTATACCCACCCACCCATATACTCACAAAAGACAGCCACAACACCGGGAACTTCATCCCCTACATTTGGGGTTGCATTTTCAACAGACTTACTAGACTGGGGTCGCAAATTGTCGAGATTGTGGGAGTAAAAAAATTCTGGCTAGTGGGATTTTAAAATGGAAAGATTCGCGGAAAAAACAGTTGTTAAAAAAAAAAAGAACTGTGGCGCTATTGATTTAATATTTTCTAGTCTCATTTTATTCCGTTCTGAAATTACAATTAAAAGGCTATATGTAAGGTTTATGCATAAACAGAAAGTGACTAAGTTGGGGTCGCTAAAATTACATTTACCCGAAAGTGTCTAAGATGGGGTCAGTAATTGGCCATGAAACTGACTGTAAAGGAGGTAGGGGTTCTGAGAGGCAAGTGGTACATACCCAGCTAAAATTGACCCAAGTACCCACCCCCCACCCCCCTCCCCCAGGGATTTGCACTTGGACAAAAGAATTATAAATTGACCGTCGTTTACGAATAAGGTCTGTAAGTCCGTTTGGATACATTAGGTGCCACCGAAGTTTTTATTGAAGCAGGAATGTAAACCACACAATTGTAAAACTGAAATTAGGAGGAAACATAAAAATTTCGCTGTGAAAAGTTAAATTTTTCTTGGTTGAAACAGCTGACGCTGACAAAAGCGACTTCACTTGCTTCCGGACGGTTGATTGTTTTCATTTTTTGCATGTTAACTTTAATTTGAAATTTATTTCTTAAAAATTTAAGTAAATTTAGAGGGTGAAAAACTGATTTTTCTTTGGAACTGGCCTAAGGATTTTTTTTCATTTTAAATATTTTAGAAAATATTTCTAACATTATCGGGGAACTCTGCATGGGAAGATTTCACCGTTCTGTTTTTCTTTTTCCAAAAAGACATTTAAGGCTCAAAGAAAGCCTTATATCGTTGCAATGGTAACGACATTTTGGAAGGGAATGTGATGTGAGAAATCTATCATGGGTACTTAATACCCTGGCCAAATTTAGTCTTGATATGATTACCCTAACCGTATATCTAAAAACATTATCCTTATTTGTGTGAAGAAAGCCTCTTTATCACACGGCGGCCATGTTAAGTCACGAGGATTGAAAACTTTTGTTTTGCCCCATCGAAACTCGTTCCCAAACAATATGGCCGCCGTATAAGGCCCATCAGCAGCCATTAGAGCTCCTGGTCACCATTATTTGTTTATTTTCGGTGACCCATTTTGAATCATGAGCTTTAAAATTGCGTGTGTGGCTTACGCGCGCTCAGCTGAAAACCCTACATGGCTCTCCGTTTTCGAATGGCGCGCGTTCAGTATCCCAATCCTCAGGATAATGATCCCGCGCCATTCGAGACAGAGTCTGCGCGCAGGCCAGATCGCGCGCGAAATGTCAGATGTTGTTATGCATGCCATGTTGTCCATCGCTTGCATCGTGATTGTCATATGAATCTTGACTGTACAGACTTCATTAAATTAATAGGTTTTGTGTAAAAACAGAACTGCATTCTTCAAATTATTTCGTATGTCCTCCCAAAATTCCACAGCGAAGGTTTTTTCCGGTGGACTGCAATTGACTTGGAGTTTTTATCTGTTTACACTTTTTTTAATAACAATAATGAAGCAAGAGAAGTCTGAAAGACTTAATTCGCAAACACAACAACTTCCTTTATTGCACATGTTTTGTTTTTGAATAATCGTTTTATCGAGTGATCGAATTTCAATTGTGAAAAGTCACGCTACGATTTTGCGGTTTGTTACAAGAAAATTTGTAAAATATTAATACAAATACCATTCAAAAATGGCCCATTTGAAATCTTTTGGAATTCGCACCAGTGCTGTTCTGTCGAATATTTTAACTCTGAAAACCGGAATAAAATTTCGAGGTTCATTTCCCCAGAATATAATAATTCAACTGTGAGTATGTCAATAGGATTATTAACAAGGGGAATAATTTGCAAAGAATGTTAATAAATTAATTTGGACCAATCGTGATCTCCCAAGGGAGTCGCTCTTAAGGAAATCGACTTGAAAGTGATAGATCAAACGTATCACTGAACGTGCAAATTGAATTCTGCCGGAGTTCAGAGCGCCATTTCGTTCTAAGACGTATTTTGAGCAGTGTAACACTTCGGCGCAAAGTCGAAATCGTTTTTAATGTAGAAGTGATCTTGAAGTGTTGCGATTTCTCTGAAATCTAACCATGCCAAGCCACAGGTCTGACCGCGGGCATAAGGACAGAGAACGTGATCAAAAAGACAAGAGGGAGAGGGAGCGACTGACAGACGATGCTGGAAGTCAAGAAATCTTAGATGAAGGGATTATACAAGTTCAGGTAATTCCACAGGACGATAACTGGGGAGAAACAGCCACATCGATCACAGAAACAGCAACCTCAATTGTAACCCTCAGTGAAACTTCTTTGAGCGACGTTGGGAAAGAGAAACGTTCACTCTCGTGTACCTTTGTTCGCCATGTTAAGTTAGTTCCAGCAGCGATTTTGAGCATATGTGCGGTAGTTTCGCCCATTCTTTTCGTTATATTTCCTCTTGTTACATGGAAACCTCAACCCTGTGGCTACGATTGCGACGGTGTTTTCATCAGCTTCGCCGTGAAAGAGCTTCTTTTAATTGTTGCAATATGGGCTTTGTATTTTCGGAAATCTCGAGCTTCAATGCCTCGTATATTTGTCCTTCGAGTCGGCTTGATGTTCCTCGTGTTTGTTGTTATCGTATGCTTCTGGCTCTTCTATGGCTTGAGAATCGTTTCTAAACAGACCCCCCGATTTTCAGACATTCTTCATTTTGCCGTGAATCTAACGGATACGTTGCTATTTATGCATTACACTTCGCTCGTTGTGCTTTGGATTCGGCAAAACGACCCTTTGTTTACATTGAAAGTCATTCGCAGCACGGACGGTGAAAGTAAATTCTATAACATCGGCCCGCTCTCGATCCAACGAACAGCAGTGTTTGTGTTAGAGCAATATTACAAGGATTTTCCGGAGTATAATCCGTTTCTCATGCAAACTCCGGCAAGGTCGTCGAACAAACAGTTTTCAAGTCTGAAGTTTTACGACATCGATGGCAAACAGAACGACAAAGTAAATCCTCGCGCTCGGGCCATCTTAACCGCGGCTTCCACTCGTAGACGCGATCCGGCGAGAAACGATCGTTTCTATGAAGAAGCAGAATTTGAACGCAAAATAAAGCGGAGGAAAGCGCGCTTGTTCAGTGCATGCGAAGAGGCGTTCGGACACATCAAAAGAGTGCAGTTGGAACGCGGTCCTTGTGTTCCAATGGATCCCGAAGAAACAGCACAATCACTGTTTCCTTCATTTGCAAGACCTCTTCAGAAATATCTCAGAACTGTTCGACTTCACCATCGTTACACAATGGATGGCATTATCAAACACCTTGCGCATTGCCTGACTTTTGATATGACACCCAAGGCGTTCTTAGAGCGTTACATAAACGAACAACCGTGTGTTGAGTTTACAACAAAACGTCGCACCCAGAGTTGGAGTTTAGTTTGCGAGGAACAAGTCACAAAAACGTTATCGTCGTCAACAGTTTTCCAACTGAAAGGCGACGATCTTTCTTTAATTGTTACTGTTCGCAGACTCCCGTATTTTGACATTTCAGAGGACGAGTTTGATTTTGAAAGCAACAAGTTTGTACTTCGATTAAATTCCGAAACATCCGTCTGAATTGAACTTTCATTGTCAAACAGAATGAACTAAATATTTTTGTAACTGTAATTTTGGGCTATTTCTTCTCAAGTGTGCTCTCCAAGAGAGGAACATACGTTTGCCTCGGTTAAGTTACGGACGTTGTTCACGATCGCGAGTTGTATGTTTATTTCATCATGAAATGTACAATATATTGTTTTTCTTGTTCTTTCAATCTTCAAGTGGATTGTGACCACCTTTGTAATGTTTAGAATTCTCATTTCATTAGCTAGACGCAAGGATTTCTGGAACCATGTACTTGGTTCGCTCATAGTGTACATATAAATGAGTTTTAGATTTGTAATATTAATGTTAACGGGCCAAAAGCTGTAGTCATTATTCACATAAACGCAGAATTGCTTTGACCTTAAATATTTTGCCATGTTCGACGTTTCGCCGTGATTTTTAGAAGTTGGTCTTGGTTGGTAAAGGACTTGGACGAAGTTCTCTTCCTCCAATTAATGGTTATCGCAACTGGATCGAGGCAAGAGAAAATATTTATCTTTGTTTTCTCTTGATCGAGGTCATTTCCATTTCTTATTAAAGATCGAGAATAACTGTTACATTTAGGCTTCTCTAGTAGTGATAATGGCGTTTAAAAGCTGAGTTAATTTTTTTCAAGAGTTAAAATTGCCGTGGGTTACTTTATTTGCGTTTTATCTTTTTAGTTGTAAATGCCTGATTGTTGTGGTCGCGAACGGGCTTAAAACTATGCATATAATTGTTGTGGTACTAATTTTCTCAAGCTGTTTATTTCTATCTGAATTGAACTGTCTGCTTCGTTCAAATACTTCAAACCAACCAGATACGATTATTGTTTGTATTTTTCCTATTACAAAACAACTATCAATCTGTTTTCAAATAAACTACACGATTAAAGAAAATGGTTTGTTTGAATTGAATTCTTACAAAGAAACACCCGCCAACCCCTTTCAAGGATGTCTTAATTGCGCAATTTCTTCTTGGCTGCGTGAAATCTTCCCCGTTTATTGTCTTCTGGCGATAGATATCTTTTAACGCATGGGGTTTAATTAAAACTCGACGTTTTCAATATATACATCTGGAGCGTTGACGCATCTTCAAAGAAAAATAATTTCTCTTCACAATAGAAAATGTCACATCATGTTTAACGCTTTAAATATTTGCAAGATCAACTTTACAAGGTGGACTTGATTGACCCTCTCGGGAAGAGATATCGGTCTAAGATTAGCTCGGGAAGCAATTCGTGTTTCCCCAATATGTTTTTCTGTGTACCGATACTTCAGCACTACTTTAATTAATGCTTTGATCCGTGACTCGAGTTTTATTTACTTTCTTATGGATCATTTTTAGTTACACAAACATACTTGATCTTGAAAATAATATATTGCACTGGATACAGGAAAGTAGGATGACATGCCTTGCTGAGAGGTGATATCCACACAAGAGAAGTTAACAAGCAGACTTTATCTTAGATTTCCGATTATCAAATACTTGAACTGTACTCAATGACCACTTGTATTTCGTCAGAACAGAAATCCCTAATTCCTTCATGTTTCCTCAGAGTTTTTGATTGGCCCTTTTTTTTTTTTGTCTTTACGAAGGATCTTCGGGAAGTTCGGGAACAATCGGGTGAAGTCGCACAGCTAATTAAGTTTTTGAGTAAAAGTAATAACGAACAGGCGAATGAGGAGACCTAAACTTCGAGCCAGGATTCGAGCTAGGATCCGAGCCAGGTTTCCAGCCAGGATTCCAGCCAGGATTCGAGCTAAGATGAGCTTTCTCCGCTATTTATTCTGGAATCTCTCGGTTAGGTTAGGTCTATTTGCGTTGGTTTTAGTCTAGTTAGGGTTAGGGTAGGTCTTGGCTAGGTTAGGTTAGCTCTCGGTTAGGTCTCGAATCCTAGCTCGGATCCTGGCTCGAATCCTGGCTCGGATCCTGGCTTTATTCTTAATTTATCTCCAGGCGAATCGCACCTAAATTGCAAGTTAAATTCACAAATTAATTGCGCAGTCAATGAGGATGAGTGTTTATCGCATGACGAAAGTTTGTTTTTCAAACTGGAACATTGGGCAGTTTTCATCAAATATGTTTACTTCCATTGTAAACACTTGTTTGCTCAATTCTGTAGGGTTCTGTCTTCGGGATCAGCCTGCTTTCACATTGTTACAAACGACGGAGACTGGAGTAATTCATTTTTATCACTCGCTTTGTTCTACCGTTTGCCAATTATCCATGAGTTCAGTATGAGCGGCTCCTGGACAAACTTACTGACTACCGAAACACAAGGTTCTTTCTGTTCTGATATTTGGGACATTTGAATAACAAAAAGGATGTTTGTATTGAACAGATACCTTCTCATAAAAAATTCAAATTTTACTTTTGATCAGATTTCCTTTATTCTCGGCAGACACTTTGAAGACAAGTTTAATTAAAGCTTAGTAATCGGAAATAGTTACCGAAGAAGGATTAGCCCTTGTCTTATATTTAAAGTTTCATTTTACACACAAAGCGAGAAAAGCGACTGCCCACAGAGGCAGAAATCTCTGCGGAAGTCGCTAGGTATAAAAGCACAGCGGGGACTTGCTTTTTTCCGTGCGATGAGTTGTTTCAATAAACAAAAGTATCCGTCACGCGCGATCTTCCATCCGAACGAAGGCATTCCACGACATAATTTTTTGTGGGCCGAGAGGCCCGTTTCTCGAAAGTCCCGAAAACGTTTCGGGCCCGAAATTGCTAACCACTTATTTTGGAAGGCCGATCTTTTAACATGTTTTCAACGTAACAAAAAGCAAACTGACTGTGAAGTTGGGCGACTCAAATGCTATCCGTTCTTGAGATACAGGTTGACAAGTACTGAAATCCTTGCACAAATTGGAACTGTCGGATAATGACTTATCCACCTAGGGCCGGTTCCTGAAAAGGTCTCGTAATACCTCTATTCTAGGGATAAATGTGCTTTATTCCAGAATACTTTTAACCCCGGAATAAATTCTGTTCTGTTAGAGCAGTAAATTTATCCCTGGAATAACTGTTATACCTGGTTTAATTTGTTAACCGGCCCTCGACAAAGCTATCCAGTAATAAGAACAGCCTACACGCGTTCGTTGAACGCGCGTCTCTTCCTCTAACGCACGCTTCTTCGTTTCATATAATTTCCCAAGATTCCCAAGGGCCAAATTAACAAACTCCTCGAAAGCATTTTTGTTTTGTCCTCAGGCACGAGCATCCTTGGGTTTTTATACGCTGTTGAGCCGGTTCTTACCTGGTTCGGCGATAACACTTGTACAGACTAAACATCATACCAAACCTGTTCTCAGTATAGTGTCTCAGAGAGTTGAGGAAGCCGGAGGGTGAGATCTTTTAGCACGGAGAAAATAGACCAGGAAAACTAGAGAGAGGGCAGGACTGATGTGTCCCCAGTTTTTTCTCACCTCAATTTTTTCACTCGTCCCAACTGACCGAGCCTACAACAGGATATATGTTTACAAGCCTTCGTGCGGGTGACTGCAAATTGTCTAGAAGAGTGAATTAGATAGAAGTGTTGATCTATCACTTTGCGGTCTTGCCCCGGCACAGTCACAAATGGATTTATTTTTTGATACACTTTGTGCACGAAACAAACAAGGGACCGCTTGTTTTAACCAATCAGAAGAAGCCATGTCACGCGTGACTACTTTTGC
>NC_090881.1:33476016-33513516 GCF_036669935.1 Montipora foliosa
ATACGTATTGCTTTGAAAGGATTCATTACTTTTCAAATACTTAAATGACAAAGAAAGGCATTTAATTAATGGACCATGTACAGACTGACTTGTACTTTGGCTGTGTGCAAAAACTGTGCGGATCGTCCCTCCCTCGGAGGCTGAACTGCATATGGCACAGGTTGGTCTCTACCCGAACAAGAAAAATCTTTGTCTATTATTGGCAGTTATTAACTCTCTGTTCAATGCGCTGTTATGTCGATCAGACTTCATCAGGGAGAAGACCTGTATCCATATCTGATTGTAGGGGGAGATACAGTCTGATCTTAGAAAAGCAGAGTAATGAGGATCTTACAAAAGGTATGCGGGATGTCACTAATTAGCATCATGAATTAGCCACAAGGTAACTCATAGATCCTCTCCTTCATTCAGGTACACGAGTTTTCCCTGAGCCTCGAAATGACCCTTTTTCTGTTAGAGTGAATTTTAATATATTAATACATTGACAGTGGGTTGTTCAAATTGTTGTTCTGCTATCCATAGTGTCTGTTTTATGTGGTGCAGTGTCTCTGTCTGACAGTCTCTGCTCGATAGAAGCCAGGAAGTGCCAAAGTGACCAACAGACATTCTGTGGAATTAATCGGGCATCTAATTCGATTGTCGATGCACTGTTAATCACAAAGTATCCATCAACCAAATTGTGTTGGCTTTTTTTTTTTCGTAAGGGGGGGGGGGGGGGGGGGGGGTTCTGTATCAAACAATTTCCAACATTTTCTTTATAGGATGCCACAAGAAAAGTATTTGAAATAATTCGTTGCAACATAGTTGACAAGGCAACTGTGTTGGAAAGGATGTGCTCAGCTGCACATAGAGCAATAATAAAATCAAACTGCTTGATAGAGCATAAGTAGCCCCTTGCCTTTCCAACGCTTTCCAACGCTGCACCGAAGGTGTATAAAGCATCAGTCCTACTCGCCCATCTTGTCTCGCACAGTGTTCGTAGCTTTACACGCCTATCCATTTCTTCTCGGACTTGGGCGTTCTGATCAATAGACTCCTGCATGAAACGCCAGCAGTCGCTTTGTTGAATAGTCAAACGCAAACGCAATGGTTTGTACACTGCTTATCATAATAATAATAATAATAATAATAATATGTTTATTCACTCCTTGGTAGCATTTGCTAAATTACAAGAGGGGCCAGTAACTAGAACATGCATAGTAGCACGAGATAGCTAAACTTACAAGGACAAAAATAACGGTTACCCGTACTTGAAAGTAATAGACCTATCAGTGCGCAGAAGTCTGTTGTTGTTGACGCACTGCCTAGCTGTACCCGAGCGGAGACCGTATTCATTGCGTATCAAGGGCCCCCCACAAGCACGACCAATGGAAAGATTAATTAAAGGAGTGCGCCTTACAATGGCAGTACACTGCCTCTGGTACCTGTTGCGGTATGACGGCCTGTACTCCCCCGTGTACTCTTGACATATTTGCAGCATCGTCATATCCTTAATTGGCCGATTTCGGTAAATTCGTCCTTGTTGTTGGGACTTGCCGAGTTTAATTTTCGTGTCTTTTTTTCTAACAGAGCTCGCAAATATTTGAATCTGTTGTAATTTTCGCTAAATGTTTGCAGTTTTGTATCTGGACTAACATTTTTTTCCAAATTTTTTAAACCTATTTCTCGATGATCACCTACGGTATCGATTAGGTTAAAAGGGTGCCTGCGAAAGAAAATTACCTGACACATGTTTTCTGGACATGTTATTTGTGCAGAGACCGGGACTGAAGACGCCAGACATGTACGCGGCTATCAGCGTACATGCTAATTATCCCAACTAGCCTCATTGCCATGAACAAATTCAAAAGAAATTTTGCTCTGAAATGAGGCTAGCTGAGATGATTAGCACAACATTACGGATTTATTGGCCGCCATTATGAATACGGTATATGAGTTAATTGTGTATAAATTAACTACACCCTCAGGCTTGGCCTTCAAAATGCACCTTCTCATAATTAAATAAAACAAAAAGCAAGATGTCTGAATAACAGGCAGATATCTCTCTCCAAAAGTACAGTCCAAATAAAAACATATTCAGTAATGAATCGGGGAAAAGATTTATCATAAATTTATGTCAGAAGGGAATGATGTGGATCAACTAACAACTTAAAGACCGGTGCATGCATGTTTCCGGTTGTTGCGAGGTTTATCTTCTCTCCAAGGACTTTTTTCTTTTTTTTTTTTCGGCTTTTCTTCCAGTTTTCATGGGAGTGGAAAACGAGGCCGGAGTACAGAAATAAGACAGAGCACATACTTTATGCAGACATATACACTGAGACTGCGGACGCACTAGTCACGTCAACTATCTTTCTTAGCTCACTTTTTTTATTGATTGTTATTCACGTATGCTCTAAATTATTGGCAAAGTCTTTTTCGGATTTTTAGTGTCGATTCTTGGCACCAAATCATTAACTTTAATAGGTGCATCTCTGTGAAATATGGAGTACTAAAGGCAAAAATTGTTGTCTGAGTATTTCAGTTTTATGAACTTCACAAGGATTAGCTTAGTGACAACTATGGTGGATAGCTTAAAAAAAATCAATGTTCAGCTTTGTCTGTGTTTCCTCCCTTACATCCATGTTTCTCTTTAACGGCATCCACAGCTTTCAACTATCATTTCCTGCCAATCTTGTTTTACCGCCGAGCCGTCATCGCGAAAGAACAGCACACTTATGGGTGAGAACTTCGTCGGTGAGCAACAAACAGGAGGCACTTCTGAATTGTGCATTGCCACTATGGTCTGGATTACGGCATGATTCGTGGCGTTCATATAGGATGACAGAGGGAACGCACATTCGCCACTGCAGTAAAAAGCGTTGTATCGTGTAGGGGCTATAAACACGCCCGGCCAATATTGGTCAAACTCGACCGTCAGAGGATGCCTCTGACAATAACGGGAATTCGAGTCATAGTTCTTACCCGGACTGCTTTCGGAGTCTCTTTGTTCACCGTGGTCATGAACGCGTCGCGCCTTGTTGTTGCTGAATGTGACAAGCAGAGGCTTGCTGTCAGGTGCGGCATGCATGCTCACCACTGTTTAGTTGAAAGACTGGGTGATCACCATTTGCGATCAAGTGCACTTGGAACCCGAAGTTCTGACTTGGTTTCTTTAACCAGTGTTGAACCGCTCGCGTCACGTCAAAACTATCCATCCCTTTACCAGTTGTTGGTCTCGTGTCTATTAACTCTGTCCGCGTAGGCCGTTTCCCAGCGGTTGGCGGCACCAACAGTTGGTAAACGTTCACGCGACTCTGCTGTCTGTCTGCAGACGACTTTCTGGTACCATCTTCTACCACTGAAAACGACAGGCGGAGTTCTGCATGAGCTAAAATTTCTTCACGGGAAAGAGACGAAACGTTGAAAAAGAGATTCCATTCGTTTGAAGGAAAGTCTGACGCCGGAGCGGGAGGGTGCTCACCTGTTGTATGAGAAAAAAAAGAGAGTGAAGACTATTTTGTATTCCCTAGATACAACGAAAGAAATGCGCTTGGCACTGCTAAACTATTGTTTAGGAGAGGCTTTTAGTAAATTTTCGCTCATTCAACCCATTGATGATTCTGCTCAATAGTCACTGAAGCAATTATACGTGTGTGGTCGATCGAAGAAAGATGGAGGCGAAGCAAAAGGCTGTACTTGTGAAACATGCGATGACTTCTGGCAGGCCCATTTCAGGAAAATGTCCTTCCACATGTTCCACAAGTTCTAGTTCGTGATACACATAATCCATGCATTATGATTTTTTAACACAGTCACTGCAGTCGGACTCAGTCATAATATAGAACATGTCTCTTACGATGTAAACAGCCAACAAAATTAATTGCAAGTAACGATTAGTCGTTCGCAGCCCGTTCGCTAAAGGTTCAATGCTGATCTGAGTGTAATTTTTCTCCATAGTCCGATTTCGTCAGGTCAAGTAGGAGATCAAATAAACACCAGGCAAACTAATGAAGACTGAATTCTGTGAGGAGGAATTCTTCAAAAATATAATGTAAGTTTTAGGGGAGGACAATGGAATTAGAGCGCGTCTATTTCAAATGCGAGATCAAAAACAAAATAAAGCGAAACGTTTTCACCACTGCAACTCTCCAGAGAAAGCGAAATTAGAAGTCTGTATCGACGAGCCCCACGTCTTTTAAGAATTCCAACCCCAAACGAGAGTCTTAGCCAGCGTCTAGTAGATCTTTTAATTACTTCATGCTATAGTTGTTTCGAATTTTACTTGTGGCCTTTCCGTTCGGTTCGTCCGCAGCTGAACTACATACCATACTATCAAGAGAAAATGAGGGGAAAGAGAGGGAGGCTCAAGGCGTTGGCCGGGATATGTTATGTCCACGAAAGTTATTTTTACACGAGCGGAAGTCTTTGTTCTAGCGGAAGTCTGTCTTCTGAGACGTTCGCATGCAGTGTTGCCTCGCTCTCAGGTTCTTAGTGAAAAGAGAAAATGATGGCGCACGTGGAAGGCTGATGAATATATATTTTCTTTCAAACATCGGACCGAGGTTGGCCTGCACGCGGACGTCTCGGAAAACTTCCGCTCGTCTAAAAATAACTTTCGTGGACATGACATATCCCAAGGGCTGGACCGGGAACCTCCTTCTCTGTCCCCTCATTTTCTCTTGATACTATGTTCCTTAGACGGCTGCCATAAGAAAAGGTAAAAGCCAAATGCTCTGAACATTAAAAACCGGTTAGATAAAAAGGGTAGGTTAATATTTAAGTCTATCGCTGCCGTGTAATTTTTTGCAACAAAAGAAGCCTACAACGTAGTACTCCCTTCAGTAACTATCATAACATCGCTCTCCCCCCTCCCCCCCCCCCCCACCCCCTCCTCTGCCAAAAAAAAAAAGAAGTGACACCAAACATTTTGAAACTGGATTTAAATTGTAATTTAGTGCTTTAAAAGGTTTAAAAGGTCTTATCGATCGACCCAGCTTTATTATATACTCTTTTGTCTACAGTGTAAGCCGTCATTTTATTAGTCATTGATTATTACTAAAGAGCAGGCAAACAGGAAAACTTAAAATGACTCTAAAACAACTTACTTTACTTACTTTAGAACGACTGACAGTCAAGAAATCTATCAAATGTAGCCCAACTTAGATACAGGCTTACGCCTATGAGTCTCTTAGCGGCATTCTCTTACCTTCATCAAAAAATGCCTGGATGTTGTTGGCAGAAGTCCACTTTCTGTTATTGGTAGAATTAGTGAAAATCCCTTCCTGGTCATTGACCTGATTATGATACAAGTCAAGCATGTACTGAGGTACCTTTTTCTTTCTTCCTGTCTTTGGCTTGGTAACGTTTGTAATGCCTACACGTTGCAAGAAAATTTTCTTCAATTTTTCAATCATTTCCGAACGCGACATGTTGGAGGTCTGATTTTTAGAGAGAGACGGTTCCACCAGACATATGGTTGCTCCAAAGAATAAACAGCACAGGCGAAAGATCAACATTTTTATTCCCCCGGACAAAAATTCCTTGAAACAAGAAGAAACAAAATCAATATTAATAAGTGAACTATATATGGGGGCTACGATTTTGTCTCACAAAGCCGATCTTTAAGTGACTTCAGTGGATCTTATCCAAAGTGTAGTCGAAATACTATTGAAGTGTTTAATGCCTTAGTCGCACCATGATGCTTGGTAACGTAATTTGATAGTATATGTTCAATTAGTAGACAGTAAAACGTTCTTTGTACTTGCAACCTGCCATGATCTTAGTTTTCTGGAATGCAAACAGTTCGAAATTTTGACTGAAGTGGACATGTAATGGCTGTATTCACTACACTAAACAAATGGAAAACGTCGACCGTTTGATTATTTAATACCTCTGACAGAAAGAAACACACCTTGTGCCCTCAAAACTGGTGATTTTCATTTTGCAACTTATAAGTAGTTTATAAGGAAAAACGTAACGAATTCGGAGATTACTCTTTATTTATTGAGTTAGTTTTTTTGGTGAGATTACGTAAAATACAGTTGTAACGTAGTTTTATGTTTGTTTTCTGTAATTTGTAACTACAGAAGGTCAACAGCAAGTACTGTCTAGCATAAAATCATATACTAAACTAGGGTAGAAAGCAACGCTTTCATCACCTCTATACTGAGTTCCTCTTTACTTCAAAGTAATGAGGTTTCTATCTCTTAATAGCTTACCAACACAGTTTCTCTTGTTCCAGGTGCTAAATTTCCAGACAACTTGGCGCTGTTGTGAGATATGCGTTTAAGTTAAGCCCCAATAGCCTATTAGCTCCAGCGACAACTACAAGAACACTAGACCAGTGAGTCCTGAATTCCTCGTCATCAAATGATTGTTCGTGAAAACAATTAGGCCATCTAAGCTCAGAGTTTTTAGTGTTACCTAATCGCTTCACAATGATTTCTCCGGCATAGTTAGCACGTATTGACGTATTTTTGACAAGCGTTTGACACGTATGATGAGTTTGCTGGTTTCCGGTTTTACAAAGTGGATAGAGCACTTGAAAAGCTACCAATGAGAAAGGAGAAAAAGAACGCACAAGTTTAAAGAATCGACTGCTTGGTGCCGGTTACTAAACGATATGAAATCTAAAACATAATGAAATAAAAGCGAAGATAGAACGACACTTTACTACAAACGGTGTTTGATCTCCAGGACATGGCGATCAACAGATTTCTATAAAATACTTATAAGTTGCAACTCTGAGCTAAGATTGTCTAATTTTCACGTGACGAGGAATTCAGGACTCACTGGTCTGGTGTTCTTGTAGCTGTCGCTAGAGCTAATAGGCTATTGGGCCTTAACTTAAACGCATATCTCACAACAGCGCAAGTTGTCTGGAAATTCAGCATCTGGATAAATGGTTGTTCGTGAAAATTAGACACGGTTGTGACATCACACGAATTTTAATTGGTTATCTGTTGTCAGTTTGGCGTTTTGATCGGCTGGTTGGAAATACGAGCGTATATCAAGAAAATCTATTTCAATCAACTTGTAAATCAACGGCATTTTCCTTTATTTGTCGAATTACTTTTGAGAAGCATTTTATAAAAGCAATAGAGGGCTTTTGTCAGTGTTTTGTCCAGACTGCGTCTCGGGTTTGCGTAACTGTCTCGAATTCTCCCAAGCACTTGACTGTTTACTGCGTGCCGGCTCACTGCGCCATCCCTGCACCCATAACGATACACCACACTAGATAACTACTATACTAAATGACTATATATTATATAACGAGATCGTTAAATTATCCGTCACGCTTGTTTATCTTAAGAGGTTCTGTTGTTTGTGCTTTTTCCATAAGATGGGCTTCCCGAGCTTTCCTAAAAGAGTCACGTTGATTGATGATGAGCTTTTCGATGGGAATGTGCAACATGACTGTGTGAATGGTTATTGCTAAGAAAGTGTTCTGAGACTGTGGTTTGGATATAACTACTAGTGGGACTGAGTACAGGGCGTCTGTGTTCATTAAAACGGTCTTTAAGGCGACGTTTGGTTTCCCTGATATGAACCATGTAAATAACATTGAAAGTGTTGCAAGTAATGTGAGATTTGATTTTATGGTTTTTACCCGTATAATGAAAAGTGTATTCCGTACGGCCGTGTTCCGATGTAGGGGCAACTACGGTGGTGCAGATTTTACTTGTGCACCGAAAAGAACCGGGAGAATTATTACTACAAGGTGTTTTAGTTTAATTGGGCCCTGATAAGAATGTCACTAATATTTTTACAACCGGGCGGTAAGCCACCAAAGGAAGTGTTTTGAAAACGTTTTTGCCACGGTCTGATGAATAAAGCATGTTGGAGTGTTTGTGAATGATGCTAGTGAGGTTAGATGTGTTGGGTTGTATGTGATAACAAAAGGAATGGTTTCAGTTCGTCTTGTCATTGTGTTCCTGAGCGCGTCGGCCCAGGGAGTTTCAGAGGCCCGCTGTATTTGGGTTTTGAGGAAGTTTCTGTCGTAACCAAAGTTAGCTAGGTAGTTTGTTAGTTCATTTGTGCGTTGAAGTATGCGTCATGGCTGGAACAAATTCGGCGTAATCGCCCGGGGGGTAGGGGGGGGGGGAATTACTCCCTTATAAGGTCTTAATGGGGACGTGCGGCCAGCAAGGGTATGTTTTTCGGGATTTTTGTCTTAATCAGGGTATCGATTTATCACATTTGTCTTAAACTGGGTTAATTGTCTTAAACAGGGGGGTGACAAGAAGGAGTGAGAAGATCTTCATGTTTGTCGGTGGGTTTGGTGGAAAGATCAGTTTCTATGGAGCCATCCTTAACTGAAACCATGACGTCAAGGAATGGTACGCTAGTGAAAGCGAGTAAATATGTGAATTTGATGGTGGAATGCAGGTTGTTAAGATAATCGACAAACATTTTCAGTTTATCTGGGCCTTCGGTCCAAATCATGTAAATGTCATCGATAAATCTGAACCATATGTGAGGTTGATGGGGTTCGTGACGGAGAGCGTTTTTGTTCGAATTACCCAGAAAGAGGTTCGCGTAAGAAGGAACCGTCCTCGTTGCCATAGCAGTGCCATGTTTCTGAGTTGAGACAGTTGAATGTGAAGTTGTTCATGGTAAGGATCATGCGAACGAGTATACATATATACAGTATATGTATCTACATGAAAATTATAGAATGGCTAATTCAAAGTCAGCCCCTCAACCTCTGACCCCAAATTAACCAAAACTATTTCATTAGCTAATTGCTTGCAATTGACTTTTAAGTCAATTAAGTCTTAAAGAGTTAACATTAATTTCACTTCGGATATCCCCCTTTGGCAATTGATTTCGAATATCAATGATTTGGTGGAAAAAAATAAAATAAAAGTATTTTTACAGAATTCTGTCACCGTATATAAATAAATTCAAATGTTCTTTACTTTAACGCAGAATTGACGGTCCTCGCTTTGAGACAAATTTTTCATGCGTGCTCTCCACTGACTTTTCAAGTTTAGCCATCTATCACTATGTATTCTCAAACTTAAAGTATTTAAGAACTAATTTATTGAAAAATGTCTACAAATGTTATAGTTTCCGGTTTCCTCTACCCACTTGACCGATACAATGATCCTGTAAGCAATGAAAGTTCTTTATTTACACGCATGAAAGAGTTTTGGCCGAAAAAAACGGAGAACGAACTCCCGGGGTTATTATCAGTTTTTAACCGGTCACGTCTGTGGAGTGCAGCCATTCCACAAACTCTTGTAACGTTCACAAGTGTCCACTTTGAAAAACTTGCATGCATCACCAGGAAAGGTCGAGGACTGCTGCCTGTCGCGCGCGCGGAGTGGTGGACTACATGGTAGCGGGACATTTGGTTTGATGCGGCGTCTGGGCCGTTCTTTTCGACATCTCTCAAATCTTTCGAAAATGACGGCCTGTTGTCTTCTCTCTATTTCAACAACATATGTTTCAAATACTAAGAGAGTTATGAACATATGTCGCTCAATTCTATTATAACGATTAAAAACACACAGTTTTTACTTTCTTCGCTTTCTTCCGATTTCTCAGGTGGGTACCGGCATACCGAGCTTTTAGTGATACCGACAGAAAAGAGAAACCAAGGGGTTACATCACCTCGTTTTATTTCTCATTTCAATTAATGACTCTCGTGCTTCATACCCGGCCCGGTAAAGCAGGCTTTTATTTGTAGTTGGGCCCTCTTAGCTCGCCGACCTCTTTGCTTGGAACAAGTTACTCTGGAGACTAACCACATTGGCAGGAATGCTCACCGAAAACTGATTCGTCAAGCTTATTACAAGAAGTCGGTGTTATGGGAAAACATATGCATAAATATAAAATTAAACGTGTTTTTGTAAACAATAGGGCAGCGATACCTCGAGACGGTTGGCACTTTCACTCGGCTTGATGCTATACTGAGAAAAACAAAAGACTCTTAACTCTATCTGTGAAACTTAATTAACAAAAACACGTGCTTCAGTGTATCACGTGGAGTTGTCTTGTTTTTCTTGTGATTCTCTTTATGTGTGTGTTTTTTGAGGCGGAAGGAAACGAGAAAGAACTGGATATATGTGGAGTTTCCTCTCTTTCCGCTCAAGAGAGGAAAAGTTCCAAAATAATTCAATTTTGAATAATAAAATCGCTTGGTTCCGACAGATGACTTTTCAATTGACGATTCTTATCCCGAAGGATAAAGAGCTTTGGTTTCTATAGAACCTGTGGTTGCTGCGTTAGTGACGACTTTAGTGAAACTGGCACAGAAATGGGTTTATTAACCCGAGTATCAGCCCTTCCTGAGGGGTAGGTCGTCAGGTAGAGGAGGAAAGGAGAGCTTTCTTCGATTCTAACAAAAGCCTGATACTCAGGCTATGGTACGAGAGGTTTTTCTCCGGGTACTCCGGTTTTCCCTTCTCAACAAAAACCAATATGATTTGATAGAGTGAGTTTCAATGGAGTGTCGTAAAACCAAAACCTAAGTAATTTCTTTGGACAATCAAAAAGGGCGGAGACAATCTAGCAAACCAATCAAAACTCGAAGTAATTACACGTAGCCGACACAAAAGGCCGGAAAATGTGCACATGCAAGCCACGACTGGTTTTGGTTTCACTTCTGATTGGTTGAAAAAATGGCGCGAGAATTTTGAACCAATCACTGAGTGAAGTAATGCAAATGCCCAAAACCAAAGCAATTCGCTAATTACTTTCGACACTCAATTGAAAACCGTTCTATGTATTAATTTGATTTGATTTCATTTGTTTACGACCCAATATGCTATTCAGCTTTAAACATTATCGAGTGAAAATAAAGTTCTATTATTATTATTATTATTATTATTATTATTATTATGGGTTTATTAACTGGGTTGATATGGTAACGATGATTGGCCACCGTCACTGAGAGCGAAGGGCTTACCCTCGAAACGTCAGCTTTCAAATTTCTTTACGGTGGCCAATTTAACATATCCGGTCGGTTGATAAACACATTTCGGTTTTCATCCGGGCCTGTTTGCTACTGGAGAAGTTGCTTCCTTGTCTACGGAGATCTTTGATTAAGAAAATAGTTTCAGATCTCATATTTTATGATTTGTGTGACTCCTCAAGAGGGTTTGCGCTGATGGTTCAGCAGTACGGCAGGGTGCAGCCCACTAGCTTGGTCATTAGTTGAAGTATCGCTCAAGCCTGGGCTTTTTCAGGATTCTTCGTAACTGCTTATACTGCGTGTCGGCTCACGCACTTTCGCATCCCCGGGGCATTATTAGCTATGATTCTCATTCTCGTCACCAGAGTCTCGAATCGACCCAAGGCTCTGGGAATCTGTATGTAGGAAAACATGTTCCGTAGGGTTTTTATAGCCAAAAATTGACTAGTTGAACCTTACGGCGCCTGCTTACCCCTCGTGCTAATATGAATGCACCAATTAATTGTTCTCAGTCACGAAAACCAATGAGAAGACATTTTGTTTCAGGGTTCCTCAGAGCACTTCTCTCCCTCAATCAAGAGGAGAGCTTTGGGGACGAGATTGCCATGATCCTTTGATTACAGATGGCCGAATTTATGCTAGAGACGAATAACTCTCTGCCAAGACACTCTGTAAAAACGTGCTAACAGACGAATCAGCTGAAGACGAATTTTGGTCTATAATTTGTCTGAACACCGGATTTATATTTAGACAATTGCAGACGATTTATCCGCCTTAGACGAGTTATATATTCGTGTCTAGTATAAATTCGGCTAATCATTTCCATGATTCATATATATAAGCATAGAGATTTTTATTTTAATCTCTTTTTGAATGTTGAGCAGACGCCCTCTGGCCTTTAAAATAAATAGCGCGATTCTTTATTTTAATAGCAGCACCGACTCAAATTCTTATCCGAAACGTAAAGTGATTATACGCTGAATACTATTGTTCCTATGACTTATGAAAAAAAAACTCTAATTATCTGTAGTTTGTATTGCACTATACGAAAACAGTGGCCTCGGTACATCAGTAAAGTGAAAAATTATATCTGAATGAAAACCTGCAACTGTTTTTCAAGATCAGGTATCCTAAAAGGAACCACGAGACATACTTGTCTGTAAAGTATTGCATCAGGGTTTAATTTATAGTTCGGAAACTGCCACTGGTGATATCTTCATCTCATCTTCATTCAAGATAGATGCTATCGACTACCAAAATCGTATGTCATCGTAGCATCTCTAAAAAGTTATGAATAGGATCGAGATCAGCCGATAAAATAATCGGTGTCTGGTTGGGATATCCGGATGGGAGGATCAAATTCAGTGACGTTTTTCACCTGGCTAGGTACAATATACGGCAAATGATATCTGCCTTCAACGTGATTGTATGTAGACAGAGGCCGCGGACAGATTCGCTTGGCAATATAGATTTTGAATTACCCCATCCCAACTAGCCTCCACACTGGGAAACAGGGGTGGCGCAGTGAATAGATCACTTGCTTCTCATCAGTGTGACCCGAGTTCGATTCCCAGTCTCGGCATCACGTGTGATTCAATTGAGTTGGATGGTACTCCACTCTTCAGGGGCACCCAACGTCAATGTTCGGAAATATCTGTTCGGAAGACGATTTGAGATCTAGAATTTTCGGAACTTAATTTGCTGTAAAATTTCTTGCTTGCCTGCCTCTCCTAGGATTTTCGAACATCTGAAAAATGGTATAATTGCCCATTTTTAACGGATTTTTACCCTAAAAAGGTCACCTAGAATTTTAAGGAGCCTTTTTTCTGGCTGAAATTTTCGAAAAGGTAAGTTTTGATCCCTATAGTTTTCGGATCACTAGAATTTCAGCAGGAAATCCGAACAGATGAAAAATTTTTAGGGGATAAAAATATGCCTATATCTATCGCTTAAATACTGAAATACGTTTAACGATGCTATTTTTAAGTGGTCTTTTCAAAAACCAACCTACGATTTTGTATGAGTTGATTTGATTTAATTTCTGTATTTGGTGCCCCGACGCTGAAAACAGTTGACACCAACTAAAGACAGCAATAAAGATGTAATTGCAAACATTCCCATATGGACAAAAGGTTGCGAAGGGCTGGTTGATTTGTAACGCCGTTGGTCCTAATAAATTTAGGGCCAGGAAAATGAAGATGGTCTTTGCATGTTCGCACCAGTTTTCCTTCCTCTTTTAACGATAACTTTTTGAAACTACAGTTTCAAATACAGTGTGAGAGTTTTCTTGGACGAAATTTTTTTATTGCTGAAAGTAGAAGAAATATATAGAACCACGTTAACTGCAAACGTGTGGCTAAAATGTGTATTTTGTCCAAAATCAATGAAACCTGTTCGATTTTAGTTGATTTCTGGCTCAAAAACACTGACGAAATTACTAAACGAGTCCTCGCCAGGGTTGATAACCCAAAGAAAATATGAAAATTACAATGTAAGCGAATCGCGGAATTAACCCCTTCGGCAACATATTTATGACGCAAAGGATGGCACGCCAGAGAAAATAAATAACCAAAAAATAGAGAAAGGTCATTCGACCGCAAACATTACTGCGCTTTATGTAAGCGGCTCGGTTACCTGGCCCTCAATGTGCATGTGTTGATCCTGCGCGCCGCACCGGCCACAAACAGCTAACAATTTGTGAGAGATAATAAGTGATTTCGACGGGGAAAACTTCATCACTTTCCCGTGGATGAGGTCCTTGGTAAATCCCCCACACCTAGCTATTTTATACCTTTAATTCTGCGGCCGTGCTTGGTCGCTAAAATTCGTCAAGGTATGGGAGTTTCAATTTTATTCTTGAATTATTAAGTTGTATGGTAAGTCGAGGTTCATAATTTACATGCAACTGTTCCCTTGAGAAGAAAATGTTGTACTAAAAACAGGGGAAGAATGAGATTAAGGTACTAATTTGTACAGCTGATGTTTCGTTTTGTGTGTTTTGATGGTGTTGTGTTCTAATACGTAGTTTCTTTACACAAACTTAATAGGGCTATGAAATCTCGTCGAAACTGAATCTCCACGGGCGCCCTCCCTCACTCTCACAGCGCAAGGGGTTCGTATTAAAGTGGAGGACATTTTGGTCCACATTTCTTGTGGACGATGAGTTCAGGTGAAGAAGAGAACGATGAAATTCCCGAACCAGGACAGATTGACGAAACTGACCCCGTGTTCCGTTCTGTAGCCGAAGCGGACGTGAGTTTGGACGAGATGATGAGTCTGGCATGTCGACAAGGGAAACTTGACATTGTGGAGTTGTTGTTGGAAAGCGGTGCACATGTTGATTACCGAAACAAAGCTGGAAATACACCGTTGTTAGAGGCGTGCAGTCAAGGACATGTTGATGTAGCACGTTATTTGTTGGACCACAACGCCAACATTGATGCCCCAACGGAGACCACCTCTGATAGTGCCCTCACATGGGCCTGCACCCTTGGCAACGAAGCCATTGTGGAGTTACTGTTGGAAAGGACCTCAAATGTAGAGCATCGCACCAAAGATGGATGTACAGCACTGATGTTTGCAGCTTTGGCTGGTCATGTTAAGGTGGCTGCCATGTTGCTTGATCATGGAGCTGAGATTAATGTTGAATCAGACAGCAACAAGGACAGCCCCCTTACATTTGCCTGTTGGAAGGGGCATTGTGATGTGGTGGAACTGCTTTTGGGGAGAACTGCAAATATTGAGCACCGCACAAAAGAGGGTTTTACTCCACTCATGTTTGCTGCACTTGGAGGTCATACTGATGTTGCAAGGAAACTACTTGAAAGGGACGCAAGGGTCAATGTGCCAAGTGGAAGTAATAATGACATTCCGTTGACAAGTGCATGTTGGAAAGGTCACCATGAGGTTGTAAAACTTCTGTTGGAATTCAAGTCAAATATAGAGCATCGAACAAAAGATGGCTGTACACCACTTATGCTTGCTGCACGGTATGTATGCATTGTTAGAGGTTTTTTTAAAGGTTTTTTTTGGTCCTTGAAGGGGTAGAATTCTGAATCTCTGATCTTGATCGAGCACAGGCGACAACTAAACTGCCCCAAATGTTGATTATAATAATTGTATTGTCGGAAACAGTCTCGGAGAGCTGCATGATATGGAGGTGGATGACATCATGAATTTTTTGCTGGCGAGCCTTAGCGAGGCAGCAGCCTATTCTTCATATAAGCAAAAAAAATCAAAAATTGTGGGATGTAAGATCGGAAGCATGCGCAGTCGATTGTGATGTTATTATGTCTATAATCTGGGGTATTGATACCGGTGATGACGTCACATGCACGTGGAAGGGAATCTTACAGCCTCACAGTCTTCTAGTTGAGTATTTTTCCAGTGGGTCGTCATTGATCAGCATTCAACCGTACATGTTCAGTCTTTGAACTTCTTAACATTTGACCACCGAGTCAAATTGTTCTGCAACGTCTTCAACCGTTGAGCGAAGAGGAAATCAATTCTGGCGCTAGACCATGAGCAGTCGTCCTTCTTTCCTCAAAGCAACGCATGATGGGTGAAATTATTATTTTATACAAATGCCAGTGGTAAAAACAAGGCGTGTCATGCAATCCCGCACTCTACTATGTCAAAGGAAAATAAGAGACTACTCGCAGTTTATTCTCAAGCATGACAATAAATTTAAATTGTTGTTTGCTCAACTACGCTCAGCATTTCTCAAAAGGTAACTCTTTGCTGAAAAGGGGCCAGAAATTTTAGAAGAACAGAAGTTTAAATTCAAAGAATGAACTGACATGCCATTGTTTTTGAAATTATCCCTTTGCTTATAAAATAGTAACGCCTGCCACACAGGCTAAAGATATGCACACTTTTCTTCGCTCTTTTAATACTTTCATGCACATTTCCAGTACCCTCTTGCTTCAAACATTTGCGGCTGTTAAAAAAAAAAAAAACCAGTCACTGCTCCCAGTTTCCACACCAGCGCTCACTTTTACACTGAAACTCCAAGTTTTATTGGGTAAATGCTTATGAGTGTAATTTTTGAATCGAATAAATGTATATATTTGAAATGCAGGGAGAAGTGATTCTTGCTCTTATCTGGACAAGTTAAGCAATTTCTCTCACAAACAACTGAAAAATTCTGGTGTCTTCAGTGGGATTTGAACTCATGACCTCTGCGATGCTGGTGCAATTCTCTACCAAACTGAGCTACATGTATGAAGCCACTCAGTTGGGAGCAGGTTAATTTGTTGGGCCCATGTGTTTCCCTGATGTGTTCCCATGAAAGGACTTGATGAATGAAATAACAACAACTAATATGACTGAACTGCGCCCAAATGATTGTCTTCATATCGCAGTCAGTAGAGCATTGCACAGGCATCACAGAGGTCATAGGTTCGAATCCTGTTAAATCTGGCAGAATTTTGCAGTTGTTTTAAGAGAGGATTACTTTTCCCTTTCACAGTGTAATTTCCTTCAGACACATTTTACAATGATTTTATTTGAAGTCGTGAATAATAATTGTGAATGTGACAAGAAAGTCCAATAGAAGCTGAGAGCTTATTGTCATCAGGCTTCCTCATTATGTACAGTTGATGGAAAATACAATATAGGCTTAATGTATTCATCTTTTAAAAAAATTATTGGGACATCAGTAAAAATACTTCTTGAAGTATCTGACACACAAGATATATAACATAATTCAATTTGTTTTTGTTTCCCTTTTGGCATCAAACTACCCTTGCTTTGTTGTGTTTGCTTTTGCTCATTTTGTTAATTCTTTCCATTCATTTCTTCCATTCTTTATTTGCCTGTCGCATGGGTGAACTTCGCATCCAATTTATTTTGGATTAATTTTGTGATGTTTAACACTCTCTATATCCATTCAAAAACTATGCCCCCGTAAGAAAATTTCCAAAAAATGGCTACATAAGTAAAGTTGTGGTTTAAATTTATTCTTGGTTTCAACTGATTACTTTTTTAAACAGTTTCTCTCTGTATATTTTATTGTCCATTATGAATGCGGGCAAGAGGAAATAGTTCAACCAGGAAATATAGTCAACTTAATTCACAGCATAAGTAAACAAATTTGGAATTTACTTTTTTATTTCAGTCATTTTGTTAAATACATGTAGCCTAAAATTAAAAAGCTCCAATATCTGCAGTAAATTGTTGCATGTTGTGTGTTGTTAACGACATGAAAACAAATTGAGGAAAGTTATTTTTCCTTTTTAAACTCAATATTGCACATTGTAGTTGGTTGCAAAATTCTTCAGTGATCTTCAACAATTGTAGGGGTACATAACTTGTTTGGTGCGGGGCAATATTGACAAATTGAACTCCCTTGATAGATGATATATACAGCAGATTTAATCAAAGTTCAAAATCTCAGTTCCTTGAGTTACAAAATAACGATAACTGGTAAAATCTATGATAATTTTACGATGTAAAACTGTAGTAGTAGTACAAGTAGACTTGTAGCAATGAGTAGTAAAAGCAGCAGAACAGTCTTAGCAGTTGCAGTTAAGTGATGGTGGTGGTGATAGGTTTGAAGGGATCGAAAAACAATAATTCGGTGTACAATCGATTTAGAGAGTATTGAACTAAGCTCGTAAACATGATAACTTGATGTTGACTGAATTTCAATAGAACCTTAATAAATTGTAAATTATAGCTACAATCCTAGACAAAACTGTTGGGAAGGTTAGCACTTTTGAAGTCTTTATTGCTTCTCTCTCCTCCCCCCTCCTTCAATGTTGTGCAAAACTGAATGGTTTCAGTGGAAGATTGTTGACTTACCTTCCAACATTGAATAGGGGGGAGGGGGGCTACGTAAGAGAAAGTGAAACTATTTCTTTTGAGCTTTAACAAAAGCAGGTTGAAATACAGCTCTGATGTGGTTCATTTACATAACCTTCCCAACTACTTTTGTCTATGATTGTAGCAATACTGTAACAATTGCTAAAAACTAAGGCTGAAAGGAGCGAAATGTGCAGTAAATCATTAAGAATCCTCTCTACAATCACACATCTAGTGCCATTCGTTCCAACACCAACAAGACTCGTGACTAAAACCTGAAAATCAACCATAGTCATGCAGTACTAAACTATCAGGTATGAAAAGGCAAAAACTTGCTTCAGTCGATGACTCACACCAAAATTTAATGATAGCGTGACGAGATATCCATCGATAGAGAGCAAGTAGCAGATTCTATGATCCCTGAACAGTAATAGCTGAATATGCTGTACAAGTGCGCAATTTTATAATGATACAATGTGCGTATGTAAATCAAACTAAGGCATTTGTCTAAAAATGTATGTTGTACAATTTTCTGAGCTCCCTCACAGAACATGTAGTAGCTGTCGACACTATGAAACTGCAAATTCCTTGGGAATTTGTAGTATTGAAAGAAAATAATACAATGATTTTTACACTTAAAGATACCATTATTGTAATCACTAGAGAGAAGATAAGAAAGGAAAAGGAGGTGTTCTAACACATACATGTATGACTTCCAAACAATCTTGGTAGAACATTAAATATTATTATTATTATTGTTGTTATTATTATTATTATTATTATGTTATTGCATTCAACGAAGGAGAAGTCATCCTACATGTAATCATGTCTTTCCCACGGGAAGTTGGCTCAGGTATTGCTCATGATGCCATACAATAATTTTGAACATTTTGGACTGGTGCTATCTTGGACTGGCTGGCACACAGTTGTCTCATTCTCATGTGATAATCAATGGCTTGCTCAAGGGAAATAAACGATTGCGATTTGTCCACCAAAGTCAAGTTGTTGGATGGGGCTTATACCTGGATGGGTGACTGTCTAGTAATACCCCTTATTGTATGCTATGGAGAGTCAAGATGTTTGTCTATCAAGTGCATCATCAATGGATTAACAGGAAATTGAACACACCTTACTAATCGTTGATTACCACAAAGTTTGTTCTTATGTACAAGGATGGCCTTGAGTCTGCAATTATGGTATTATGTTAACCTGCTGGACATTCCTGACAAATATTGAATTTGACAAATCTTGTTTTCTGTTTTTAGTGAGGGTCATTACTCAGTGGCCAAGTTGATTCTTGATAGCAATGCTGAAGTCAATGTTCCCTCTGGGAGTGAAAACAACATTCCACTTACTCTGGCTTGCTGGAAAGGTACAGTAAAAGAACTGCTTTCTTACAATTTTTGGTGAAAAAGATTTTTTTAATTGTACAGGTTTTGTTTATTCACAAATTTACATCTACAAAGACCCTTCGAGAGACCTTACACACAACTAAAAATAAACTACTTCAACAAAGTGAAATAGATCACCTATTTAATGTGATTGTGCTTCCTGAAAATTAATATTGTATGGCCTCTCAGTCTATGCAGCTAGTCTTTCTGATCATAATGTTGTTCAAAGTTTTTGAAAAGGTGTTATATGAGGTGCTATATATCTAGAGCTTGTAGAAATATGTGATCACCGCCTTGTTAACAAATTTAAGCACAGAGACCATGCTCTGAATATCTTACTCCCTCGGTATAACGAATCATCTGCATGCCTTAGGAATAGATCTACTTTAAGACCCAATATTAACACAGAATGTTTCAAAAATAGCTTTTTTTGTTAGATTAATTTTTAAGTATAACTTAGCTTCATAATTTTATATTTTAGATTTTTAGAGGTGGATATTGTTTAATATTCTTCTATTTATTTGTACTTTTGTGCATAATTATACATGTAGATATTATTAATTTATTGTAACATCTGATGTGTATTTTTATGTGATGAATAAATACTCATTATTATAATTATTATTATCATTATTATTATTATTGTTATTATTACAATAGCTCAAAAGCTGTTCAAAGTATTAAAAATTAATAGTCACTAATCCAATGATTTGTATGAGAATAATTAACTGGAAAGAGAGGAACTTGGGAACTCAGCCTGAACACCTTAGCACTTTGCCACACTGACTCTATAAGTGATACATAATAAGAGAGTGAAACTGAAGCTTACCTGCATTATTTGTGCACCATCTCATTTCAGCTGTTACTGATTTTCTTCCCTTTCAGGTCATACTAAAGTGGTTGAACTACTTCTCGAACACAAGTCAAATATAGAACATCGTAACAAAGCTGGGTGTACTCCGCTAATGTTAGCCTCCAGGTAATAAATTCCTGGTAGATCGAAGGACAGAAGTGATAAGTGGAGTCTAAGAATAATGATAATGATTTTGACAAGAGAGGTTTCAAAGTCTTGGTGCCATTTGTTTTTGTAGCACTAGTTAGTGTCAAACAGGATGAGAACAATACAGAAATATTCTCTCCTTGGTTAAGCCCTTATTTAATGGAGGGGACATTTTGGCTGGTTAAGAAGAGGGTTTTGAAGTCTGATGGTTGGAATGAGAACAGAAAATGCAGTGTATCCTAGGCCGCAAGGTGTGGCACAATTTTCGTGGAACAGTTCCTTCCTTGGCAGTGGACTAGTGAAATGATGATAATAATAATAATCATCATCATCATCATCATCATCATCATCATCATCATCATCATCATCATCATCATCGCAATAATAATAATAATCATCATCATCATCATAATACTAATAATCATCATCATCATCATCATCAAAAACATAATCATCATAATATTTATTTATTATATATATTGTGCATGTATCTCGGTAGATATGCCCAAGAAACATGATTGTAAAAATAGTAGGGGAAACCTACATGTATGAAGAGTTGTAAAGTGTTTCTTGTAAACAAAGTGCAATACTGCTTTAGTTGAAGATAAGCACCTTTCACCTTTTTACCCAAACACGGGAAAATAACGATTTGGTGCTGAGAGTATCGTGTAACATGACCGATTGATTACCATTTCCGTGATCAGACTGGCTACTTTTGCAATTCTCACTGACTGGGAAACCTTGTATTCTATGCTGCTTTCAGAGAAGGCCATGTAGAAACCACCTGTCTTCTGTTGAACAAAGGGGCTGAAATAAATACACCCTCTGGAAGTAATGACGATACACCACTTACACTTGCCTGCTGGAAAGGTATAAGCACACATTTACATAGATTATGTACATAAATTTGCCTTACTTTGTTTAATGCATACATTTACTCAAATGATGCCAGGTGTCCTACAGAGGAAAGATGATTTTGGTTATTTCTTTTAAAGCTTAAGTGCCAAAAAGGGAATGGATAGATGTTCACAAGGACTTGGTAATTTTGCAACCCAAGGCCATACCCGGGAAGATAATTTCCATATTCTTTTATCAATTTGCATTAATTTTTGTTATAATTTATTAACCTTGCATAAAGAGCTAAGGTTAAAAGTTGGTGCTGCCTGAGTATACAGGATCCCTTTCACTGTCTTGTGTATTCCAAATTAGGTACAGTATTATTATTCCAAAATCTGTTTCATGTCATCGTCAATAACTATTCTCCATTCAAACAGGTCATGTTGACGTGGTGGATCTTCTGCTCAAACACAACTCAAAAGGAGATCATCAAACTAAAACAGGATGTACTCCTCTTATGGAAGCCACCAGGTTTGTTTTTATCAGAGAGGCACGCTAAGGCTTCTCCCTTACTCTTTAATCTTCTGACTGGCTGAAGACTGAATATTTGCATATCAATAATTTTTAACTTCCTCCTTTATATGGAGAAAAGGAGAAAAAGAGACTGGGTGAAATGACCAGCTCCTGTTGTCTACAAAACCATTGCTTTAACATACTTGAGGGCCCCAAGATCCAGGTTGTTACAAAGTCACTACGATTCATTCTAGGTATTCTTTTTACTTGGAGACTGCAAAGATAAGAATGCCTTGCTCTTATATAACAATTATTCCATGAGCCCGAGTTGGATATGAAGTGATAAAATAACCAACGAGCGCGTAGCGCGAGTTGGTTATAATCACTTCATATCCAACAAGGGCAAATGGAATATTGTTTTAGTAAATTCTCAAACCAGGTTTTGCCGCCGATTTTTATTTCCACAATTTTACAAAGCGTCTGGAAAGAGCATCTTGGCGCACTATTTTTCATATGACGTAAAACTTCGACTATTGGCTCATAGTCGGAGTTTTTTAGCCAGTCAAAAAGCTAGAAATGCAATAGTCGGAGCTGAAAATTTACTAAATGTAGATAGTAAAGGGCCATGTAGACTTCACTTGTCCCTGGACTACATTGCATGAGCTCATTCCCATGAATTTTTTTGAAATTTTCATTTAACGCTTTCACTCCCGAGGGGTTCCCCATTGACAAGTAAAATCGTCTGGCATTAGACAGAGTAAAGTCTATAATTAAAAATTGAAGCGCAGCCAGGATTAGGCATATTAAAATACAATAAAAAACGTTCTCTGGCTAAAAATTTTGAAAAAGAATATAAGCTTTCGGCTGAATATAAGCTTTTCGGCTGTCGTTTTAGCCAGAGAACGTTTTTTATTGTATTTTAATATGCCTAATCCTGGCTGCGCTTCAATTTTTAATCGTATTCGCCGCGAGGCAGGGCAGGATGCCTTAAGATTTGCAAGACTTCTGGAAAAAACGACCTACAAGCTCGAAGCACACCACCGCCATTTGCACTTCACTCACAAGGCGCTTGAACACAACTGGATCCCAAAGTCTCTGAGATTCAGGCCTCCTGGAAAACAACTCATATTTAAACGTATAATGGAACGAGCAAGCATGCATTGTATGAAAGCTAGAGTCTCCATTTGCCATGACCAAATTAAAACCAAGAATCGTACCATCCAAGAAACACTCAAAGAATTGACACCTTTGGTCTCCTCCGATAACCTTATGGCACTCAAGGATTTCTTGAAAAGAAGAGCAGAGGCCGTCCGCGACATTATTAATACCAGACACTCCAAAAAACTCAGCAACCTTCACAATGAATTTAATTCATCTTCGAACCTTGTAGACAAGAGCAATTGGGTAGTTAACCTATCCAAAAAACCTCTCACTGTTTCTGAACGATCTCTCTTAGAAAAGGGTCCTAAATTTGCTCCAACTCCCAACCAAATCCCACACAAGAATATTGTTGCTGAAGTAGAAGCCGCGATCCACCATCTACCAGAAGAATCGAAGAATTTCATTCGTAACTCCACGGCTACGATTCTTCACAAAGCAAGACCACCTTCCCATAAGAACCTCAATGCTGATGAAAGAAAAGCCCTTCAAGATTTAAAAAAAGATGAGACCAGGATTTTAATGAAAGCTGATAAAGGAAACTGTTTTGTTGTCCTGGATAAAAGTGATTACGACAGTAAAATGGACTCTCTACTTAGTGATCGTAACACCTATGAACTAGTCCTCAAATCCCCCTTCAAGAGGATTGAACGTGAACTCAACAAAAGGCTTCTCGTCCTGAAGAATCATTATAAGATCAGTGATTCCACTTACCGCAAACTCCACTCCACTGATGCCATACCACCAGCCATTCGTGGATCAATCAAACACCACAAACAAGGAAACCCTGTTAGACCCATTGTTTCATCCATTGGCTCAGCTCTCTACAATACTTCCAAGTTTCTTACCGACATCTTGTCACCTTTACAAAACAGTAATGGTTTCTCTGTTCCTAACTCTGCCAAGTTTGCTGAAGAAATCTCTAACGTTGACATCCAAGATGACGAAGTTATGCTATCCTTCGACGTGGTATCACTATTTACAGCTATTCCTGTAGACAAAGCCTGTGATTACATAAGCAACAAACTACTTAAGGACAACTCACTTCCTTCACGCACGAGCTTAGACAGTGATGAAATCATTTCTCTGTTGAAATTTATCTTATCTAACAATTACTTTATTTATGATGATAAGATATTCAAACAGATCCATGGTTGCGCGATGGGTAGCCCCGTCAGCCCTGTGGTGGCGAACTTGTGCATGGAAGCGATCGAAGAAATGGCCATTAACACGTCTGAAGTACAACCTAAAGTATGGAAACGCTACGTGGATGATAGCTTCTGCATCATCAAAAGAGATGCTGTTAACTCTTTTCACACTACACTTAATTCCATCGATCCACACATCTCATTCACTATTGAAGAGGAATCTGACCAACAGATCGCCTTCTTGGATACTTTGGTTTCTCGCAAGGATAACATGATCACTATTGATGTTTACCGCAAAGCAACTCACACGGACAGATATTTAGACTTTTCTTCTCACCACGACAAACGCCACAAGATCAGCACAGCTGAGACCCTCCTACACCGCGCAATTAAACTCCCAAGTACACCGCAAGGGAAAAATACCGAAATCAATCACGTCTTTGATGCTCTACGAGCCAACAACTATCCCTCCTTTGTTATTTCCAATATCTTAAAGCAGAAATTTTCCAAACCACCCACACATGCCATCCCTTCACCTGAAGAATTGGTTGGCATGTTTTTTAAATGGTTTACGCCTCAAGAGAACCCTAACGGTTTTGCTGTCCTTCCTTTTATCAATGGTGTTACGCAACCTCTAACAAGAATTCTTCGAAGACACGATATCCGAGTTGTAAATAAGCCCCTCAAGACTTTACAACAAGAATTCCTTTCTCCTAAATTCAGACCAGCTATTGAACACCAACCCAACGTGGTTTATAAAATACCCTGTGCCGATTGTGATTGGTGTTATATAGGTGAAACTGGCCGTTGCTTTGAAACCCGCAAGAAAGAACACGTTAGGAATGTAAAAACATGTGCTAATGGGTCAAACATTGCGAAACATGCGTGGTCTTTCGGTCATCGCATTGATTTCAATCATTCTCGAGTTATCGACAAAGGCTCTTTTCGTGTTAGGAAAACTCTAGAGGCCTGGCACACCTCTTCTACCAAGCATGCTGACAATAACTTTAAGCCGATTCCTAATCAGTATAAAATTCTTTTTAAACAATAGCCACCATTCTTCATACCTTTACTCTGTTCTTTTTATCATTTTTTATCTCGCCTTTTTTGTATATATTTCACTAATTTACATTCAACGTTTTATCCGTGGAAGGCTGTAGATCGACAGCCAAAAGCTTATATTCTTTTTCAAAATTTTTAGCCAGAGAACGTTTTTTATTGTATTTTAATAAAGTCTTTAAGTCTCAGTAGCCCTTACGGGAGTGAAAAGGTTAATGTTATCTAAAGCATAACTTATTTACTGTTAATTATTTGTAATGATTGTTTGGTATCTGTACTGAATTTCAGGGAGGGCCATGTGGCTGTAGCTGAGCAGCTCTTACTGCATGGTGCAGATGTTGAACTCCCTGATAACTATGGTCAGAGTCCACTTTTCATGGCTTGTTGGAAAGGTTTGACTATTATTACAATAAATATCGTCAGAGTAAATGTTTGTGAGGGTGAGGAAATCAGGAACCTGCAAATTTAGGCTAATGAAAGAAACCCCATGGTAGTTTAAGTCTAATGAGTGCTGCATATAACACCCATCGCAATTCTAAACTTTGAGTTCCTTTTTGAAGCATTTACATGTGATAATTTAACCCAGTTATCTCTGAAGTAGCCCCCATTGGTGGATGAGTAAAATTGTCTGGCATTAGACAGAGTAAAATAGATGTAGAAGTCTGACTCTCAACACTGAAAAGGTTAAAGTCCCTTTGACACTTATTTTTCCCTGTTTTTTAACTTTTTGAAAAAAAAAATCTATCAATCATCAATCAATCAGGTCGAGCTAGCTTGGCTCTCATTGATAAGTTCTTTCCATCTATCTCTGTCGTCCATTAAGTTTGCGAGATCTTCATAGGTGCACACTGTATCAGCAATCAGTTGGTCAACGTATGTTTTTCTTGGTCTTCCACGGCTGCGTTTACCTTGAGACGGTTCCTAAAGTAACACTTCTGAGGACAGTTCATTTTTGCTACGCCAGCAAAGCGTAGTCTTCGTTGGCGAATCGTTGCAGTGACACGAGGGATATTTCCAGACAGTTCTGCATTGGGGAGATGGTCGGTCCAGGATTTATTCAAAGCTGCTCTTAACATTCTCGTATATGAACCATCAATCTTTTTCTCGAGAGCCGATGTCAGTGTCCAGGAGATCGAGCCATAAACAAGAACAGATTCGACTGTTGCTCTGAAGAAGTCTCTTTTGAGCTGATCTGGTAGATTGGATTTCCAGATATCGTTCGTGCCATTCAGGGCAGCCCAGGCTTTTCCAAGTCGAATATTGACGTCCTGCTCAGTGAAAGCAATAATGCTGCTCAGTGGAAGCAATAAAGCTGCCAAGCTTCAGGCTGCAATCGAAAAATCAACTAATATCTATAGTGTCTGGATTGTACTACTTAAAAAGAATTTCCCCCATAGTGTATCCTCACATTTTAGTAAGCACTTGATTTATACGCAAAAAATTCTGGCCAAGCCAGTTGGGTCCTGATAACTAATGAAGTCATCTTTTTTTTATTTTGTGAAGTCTTTATATAAATTTTGGACGATAGTTACCCTTCTGATGCAAATGAATGGAATTACATTCTTGACTTCTTTGACATCATTAGTTACCAGGTCCCTACTTGCTCTGCCAAATCCTTTTTGCATATAAATCAAATGCCCGCCAAAACACTTGAATACACATTGAGGGAAAATTCTTTGAATTACTGCACTCCAGATGGAGTGGGAGGCACGGTGGCCTCATGGTTGAAGTGCTGGATGGAGTGGTCCAGGTTTGGGTCCTGGCCAGGGACATTGTGTTGTGTTCTTGGGCAAGAGTCGTAACTCTCACAGTGCCTCTCTCCACCCAGGTGTATAAATGGGTACCAGCGAAAGTGCTGGGGGTAACTCTGCGATGGATTAGCATCCCATCCAGGGGGGAGTAGAAATACTCCTTAAAGTCGCTTCATGCTACGGAACCAGAGATAAGCGCGGCTTGATGGGCCTTTCAGGTTCGTAACAGAGACTTTACCTTTTTTACACTCCAGACACTTTTGATGTTTGAACATGGAGTTAAAAAACGGGGGAAAAATAACCGTCATGGGACTCTAAATGAAAACAATACCAGTACATTTCTGTGCTGTTTCTTGTGCTATACAAATTAAAGTCATTAAAAATTGGAACGGTTGGATCAAATCTTCATGTTATGACCATCCAAATAATATGCTAATAATAATTATCTTCTAAGAAGCACTGTCTTTTAGTGCTTAGAAGTCTGCTGTACAAGATGGTTCTACCTTTGACTCCATGGGTAAAATCTTGGTGTGACCCTTCAAATTATAAGTACATATACTGGTCAATCAGTACCTCTTCTGTTCTTTATGCTACAAAAGTGTGGACCAGATTCAAGATAATGTGTGAAAATCCTAAGTGACGTTTTGAACTCAAAAGTAGTAAACAAATGGTATTTTGGTTTTTCCTATGCGTTACATAGTAATTACATTAAGTCAAAGCTTTGAATCTGTGATTTAAATTGCAAGTTAGATACTGGTATTTATTAATTGGTTTTTCTTTAATTTTAGGACATAGGGATGTTGCTGAACTTCTCCTTGAAAATGTGGCAAACAGAGACTGCAGAACAAAAACTGGTATAACACCTCTATTTCAGGTAATGTGGAAGGAATTACCAAATCATGTGATTACTTGGGGCTTATCCTTTGTTCAGTGACATAGAGCAATTAAATTGTATAATGATGGTGACCATGAGTTTATCTCCATAAATTGGTAGAATTAAAATACTTACAGGTAAATTGTACAATGCTCCAACATTTTGTCTATCAGGTTTGTTTCTTAATTGAGTTTTTCACAAGTTTTGAGTTTTTGCTTTTTTTTCGATTTTTGTTTTTGTTTTTGTTTTTGTTTTTCAGTTTTCCCTTTATCTCCATCTATTACATTACTATTTTATGAATGTTCACCCTTTGACTCTTGAACCAATCCCCACTGACAAGTAAAATCATCTGGGATTAGACAGAGCAAAATATGTGAGTCCCACTCCCAGGAATTGAAGGTTAAAACAGTAAAAAAATGTAAATACCCTTTTTACATTGTATGTGATGTTCTATCTATAAGGGTGCAAGGTTGCTGCCTATGCCTGGGGCACCTTATTTGCGAGCACAGGCAACCAAATTTCTGAACAAGTAGCCTGGACGGGCGCCTTACTTGATTCATCCTCACTTTCTTGTAAATATGATCCCAACTGGAATTAATTAATTCTGGGCTCTTGAAAAATGATTCAGGCTACTAACTTTTAATGTTGGAAGCCCGAAGGGGCTCCCGGAAAATTTTCTTAGGCAGCAGCCTTGGGGTGCATAGATGATCAATCTGTCATTAATTCTTTCTTGCAGGCTTGCCGTGAAAACCATGTTGACATAGTTGAACTGTTGTTAGAGTATGGAGCTAGTGTAAATGCACCTTTTCCGAACAGCAGGTAAGCAAGTCAGACCCCTTGGATGTGAATAATTTATATAAATTTATATAAACTGACTTGCATTTTTTTTTTCAGAGAAAATCCTTTGACACTGGCAGGGGAAAAGGGTCATATTGAGCTTGTCTCTCTTTTGCTAAGCAGGTGTGTTGATATATTTCATTTTTGAACATTATTTTGGTGACTTTGGCAAGACACACTCCATTAGCCAATATAAAAAATATGGTAATACTCTTTGCTTGTCCCTCCAAAATTTTGCATAAGCATTGTTTCCAGTTTCTCTTGGGACCTAACCTGAATATCAGGCCTTTCTAAGGGGAGGGGACCCAGAGATGTATCCAGGTTTTCAAATGGGGGTCCTCTGGACCCCTTTGTGAAAATTTGGGGGTCCATTGCAAAATTTTGGGGGTCCAGCTAATCAATATTCAAGAATTAATATGCAATCTATTCCTCTTAATTGCTGCTGCAACTGTTGTGCCTGTTGATTCATTGATCAAAATTTATGACTCTGTCAAAGCTCCATCGATCATATTGAAAACGTCTAGAGGAATCCGTATGCTGTATGAACTGTTGGCTCCAGTTGATAAATGATCTAGATCTCCACAGCAAAAAAAAAAAAACAGAACTGAATCTCAATTTTCCGTAAAAGAGCATCATTTATTCTAACTACACTTGAGGTGTAATTTAGGAACAAAAGAGTAAACAAATGTAAGCGATCGATACACAGTGCATCGTCGGCCCCTGTGACTTCACCATGGGACCATTGTCAGTGCAAAGTGAAAATGAAAACAATGCTTATGCAAAATTTTGGAGGGACAAACAACGATTATTATTATTATTTTTTATTTATTATTATTATTTTTAATATATCCACATTTATTAGTTTACATGTAAACAAAGAGTATTATGGTATTTTTGATATTGGGTAATCAGTGAGACCAATGGAGTGAATGCAAGAGAAGCAAAATGATCCATGTATTGATCTACTTTTCTCTATTTCTATCACCTTAAAATAACATAGTGATGTTATAAATATGGCATAAATTATTGTTTTAATTAGGACGGCTAATGTGGAATGCCACACTAAAAAGGGCTGTACACCATTTCACTTGGCTTGTAAAGAGGGACATTTGGAGATTTCCAAGCAGCTTTACAAGAAGAGTGCAGACATGGAGGTAAATGTATAGTGTAGGAAAAAATGCAGAGACATCGAATCTTGGTTGTGTGGCAATCAATTTACTGTTCAGTGTTCTGGATTCTAGGCCATCATAGTGCTCAAGCCCTTCTTTACCCCTTTGGTCTCTTCCAAGAGATGAGACTTGAGTTTTCTGGGCAACGTTTTTCCTACTCTTCAGGCCTCAGTTGGGTACTAGTTTTCCAGTATCTCTTGGGCTAATTAACAATTAGACCCGTGGCCCTTGAGGGCGAAGGGGTCTAATTGTTTTAGTATCACCCAACTAGTCGGACAGAAAAGGCAATAATAAAGTTAGCAAATGCAAGTTAAAGAAATATATATTTGGGAATAAAACGAAAGAAAGCATAACGCTTTTCGCTACTCAAGAACTATTAATAATAGTCCTCTAGTAGCGCAGACAATCAAAATGCAGGATTTGCATTAGTCCACTAGTTGGGTGATACTAATGAGAGTTGTCATTTGATTGAAATCCAGTGAGTGATGTATTACTACAAAAGAGAGTATTTTTCTCTGTGAAAGAGTTGCACTAGATAGTATCTGACACTGGAAGAAAAAAATTAATAACTTTTTATGAAGTTCTCCCTGTGACAAGGGTGTTTGATAAACAAAATGTGGAGGATAAATTAGTACCGGCTATTATATTGCTGTAGGGAAATTGGCATCTCAACATAAGGGAATTATTTTATTAAACTTTTAGTAAGTACTATAAAGCTAAAGAAGTGGGGTAGGTCCTGTAAGTATGGGTCCTTAACTTATGACAAGTACATGTTTTCCTTTCTTTTCCCAAATATGTTCAACTATCTTTCTCAGCAGTGAAGAAGGGAAGTTGAATTTTTTCCCTTGTTTGTTTCCAAGGGCAAGATATTATAACATTGCATAAAGGGTGACAAGGTAGATGCATGGATCTGACATGCAACCTTCATGGCTTACATCCTGGCCAGATATTGAAAGGATAACTGTTTTTTTGGCATTTTGTTGTTCATTGTAGCAAGTACTAGTAGTTGACTGAACAATGTATTTTTTCAGGCTTGTGACATCCGGAACAACACTCCTCTTGTGGCGGCCATGAAAAATGGACATGTGGAGGTTTGACAGTGTTATGTGTAATTTGATCAGCATGAATTTGGAATCACCTTGTTTGGTGATTGGATTAAAAAAAAAACTATTCAGAACCAATGAAAAGATGTATTAATTTTTTTTGACGAACCCTTGTGGGGGGGAGGGGGGGGGGAGGGATGAGGGGGAGGAATAGAAAGGGAAAGAATTTGAGTGCTCCTTGCTAGAATCAAAACTTTATCCTTCCAATTATTACTAGCTTGAATGTCCTGCCATTGAGCTGTGAGGGGAATCTTAAAGTTTACAGTTTGTTTCACTAACATATGAATGTGCTCACAGAAGGAATCAAACCTCGATTGAAGTTGATCGTCTGGGTGAAAGTATCCCTGAGGAGGACTGTTGGCAGTGACTGACATTTTGGCAACCTGAGCGGACATTAGCTTCAGAGTCATCTTAAGAGTCAAACTGATTCTGAAGATGACTGTGAAGATGAAGTCTGCTCAGGTTGTCTTTGTACGTGATTGTACATGTAAATGAAGAGATGCATTTTTATTGTGGTGACTTTGAGATACTATTGATCTTTCCCCCTTACCATAGCTTGGGATGCCGTTATGACTTGCTCCCAAAAGAATTATTTATGTATTACAGAAAATGGTGAATTTTAACCCTGGTGAACAGATATGCATTGTAGATATGATTTATTATTTTATCAATGACGACTCAAGGATGCTTGAAGAAGATTTTAACTTGTTTGGATGCTACACTTTTGAGCTGACATGTGTATTCTAAATTACACCCATCAGGTAGTGGAATGGCTACTTGGTGTTGTCAGCCATCTGCCATCCGAAGACCAGTGTCAGAAGTGCCTAGTAGCACCAGTTGATGATAAGGAAAAGTATGACGACATTATGCTTGGACGAACAAAGTGCTACGATTTGGTCACTAAGGTTAGAGGGAACTGTTTTTGGTCTTAGTAACAAGGCTTCATTACATTTTAAAGGAAAACAGTATTTGCTGGAATGACCATATTAATTGTCATTGAATGTTGTATTTCTCCAGGCAAAGAAGGCAAAAGAACAGAAAGTTCAAAGAAATACAGAAATTTTCTTGAGAGTAAGTTCTTATATTGGCAGGTACAAGTTAGAGAAAGATCACAGTACATGTATCTGAGATCAGTGGGAACTGAGTTTAAGTCTATGACCCCTTGTGGTTATCTTATGTCTTCCTCTTCCATTGACCCCATGAAGCTGGAGAAGGCCAAGCAGTTCTGTTGTCGTATTCTTCTATCTTTGCTTTAGCTTGTCAATGCTAAACATTTGGGAAGCCTAACAGAAGGGAATGGTTTTAGTTGGGTACTCCAACTAAACTTGAACGAGAGCTAAATGTGAAAGAAACAAAGCCACCAATTATAAATCAGCAGTGTGTTGTTTATAATTTTCAATGTGACCTGTGTCATGCGGGTAATGTACAGTGTAGGTTACACATGTGGACTTTTACATAATTGTGTGAAAGGGCATAAACAACAATCCTCCGCCATTGCCAAACACTACAAGAATGTGCATGGAACAATGCCTCAAGACCTGCTAAAGCGTTTCATAGAGCTTAAGAAATGCAGAAACAAATGTGACTGTTTAGTGCATGAAATGCTTTTGGTAAGAGCTTTAAAGCCAAATCTCAACGTTCAATCAGACTCCATTTGTGTGAAAGTATTTTTATAATCTTCGCACCTTTGTTAATTCTTTGCACCAAAAATCGCTTTAAATGCTGGAATTTGCATTATCTGATATAATTTTTCCTTTATAATGGAGTCATGACTGCTACAAATCGTTAGATTTTATCTTTTTTATCATTCTTTTTTACAATTTTTTGTACTTCATTTTATTTTTTTAAATTACCAGCATCTGGGAGACTACTGGGATAATTAGAGTGAGACTGATTTAAATCCAGTGAATGATGTATAACTATGAAAGAGAGTTTTTGCTCTATGAAAACAATGCACTAGATAGTATCTGACACTGGATAAAATAACTTTTTAAGGTGTTGTGTAACATGTGTGACAAGGTGGTTGATTAATGTTTAATATTCATGAGGTGTTTTCTGAGGAAGGTGGTTTATAGGAGTACTGTTTGTGACAATTTGACTTATACAGCCAGCATCTTCACTAATGCCCAGCAACATTTCAACCCAAGGGGTCCCCCATTGACTAGGTAACATGGTCCAGTGTCGGCCACGGTTAGATTTTGCAAGTGGCATTGTTTAGAAACTAAGGGTTGTTGGGATCAATTTCTGAATACATTGTAGACAGAGAGGTTGTTCACGCTTTAAGGCGTGAAAAGGTGCTCACTGGAATGCATGGTCTTTCTAAGAATGATAAAAAGCATGGGAATCAATATCACTGACATGGTTTTTGTCCAGAATACAGCATACATTTGTATGTGAAACTTTGAGGGATGACAAGTTCTTAAAGTGGTACCATAATCAAAAAATCACTTCCTTTTGTCCTTCAGATTTTGAAAGTGTGTTTGCTTAATGCTTGCCTGGCAAAATTTTGAGCTTTGATTTTTATCCAAAGGCTGTTACTTTGAGTGTTAGTTTTGGAATTCATGGTGCACTGTTGAAAACTGACTGACTGGACCTGAGAGGGTCGGAGCTTGGGAAAAGTGACATCATTCACTCAATAGCTTAGAATTTCGGCATGTAAATGCAGTTTAGTATGTATGCAAAACACAATTTTTAAAATCTGAAAGCCCAAAACTCCCATGCTGCATATTACTTCAGGTGCATACGAACGCATTGCATTTCTAGACTAGTGAGTCATAATTTATTCCTCAATCCACCTCTCTCAAGATTTTAAAGTTAGTAATGGTGGACCATTAAAATAGGAAACTTCTAGTTAAAGCAAACAAGTGTCTTTTTTTGAATTAAGGCTTAAAACTTGGGTCACTTAGGGCCAGTCATTTCAACGAAGTTTAGCTGGTGCTTTTAATACAAAACCAAGTCCTAAGTCATTTTCATTGTGGCCAGTTCTAGTGTGTAAAGGATGTCAAATGTCAAAAGTAGTGTCAAGAAGGCACAAGCAGAGGAGAAAAACATTTGTGAACTTAAAGCAACTCACTTGTACATGTAGAAGGTTCTGGAGTTAAAGTGATTGCTGTAAACTATGGTCTAAGTTAGACTTGGTTTAAATAACCAGCCCTTAGTGTTTAGTTAACATAGTTTTGAAATCCAAAAAAAAAAAACATTTCAGTTGATTTTTTGATCATAGTACCACTTTAAATCTTGGGTTTAAGTAGTCATGTCATTATCGTAATCTTGGTTGGTGAGATGCCCCCACATACCTTTCATAACCTTGCTGACTCTATGGTTCATATTTGATCAACAGTTTTGTTTTTCACTGCTATCAATCAGTGAAGTGTAACAGAGCAAAGGGAGATATCCAGCCCTGTGACTGGCAGATTTTAATCCACTTAAGTTGGTCTCTGGTTTTACTACTGTGTTTTCTGTTGTTTCAAATTGGATCAACATCTGTAAAAACAATCCAGTTTTGCAAAAGTTGAACTATAAAGTCTGCAATTTTTTAAAAAGTGCTATACACCTTATTCCAAAATGGCTGCCATTTTTGTATTCTTTTGTCTCCATGCAAATTAGCCCTTGTGGTCTCGCTTTCAAATGTAAAATTCAAAAGAATATTTAACCGTGAACGAGGCCATGAGGGCTAATTTGCATGGAAACAACAGAATACTAAAGTGGCAGCGATTTTGAAATAAGGTGTATACGTCAGCTTACTCCAAAGTTGTCCTGCTAACCCTTCCTCAAATAACTTTGCCTTGAGAATTGAAGTAAGGGCTGCATTAAATCTTGATAGGAACTGGAGCATGAAAGAGAAAAAGAAGATGTGAGAAAAAAGAAAGCTGCAGCCAAAAGACGGGACAAACGGAAAAGAAGGAAAGAAGCAAAAGACAGTGAACTGCAGTGTGCAGGACAAGTAGGCGATGATCTGCCACTGGACAATAGACCTCAAGAAGTAATCTTGGATGATGATGAACAGGACCAAGAACAGCCAGTATGTGATGTTGTGGACACTACAAGACCGTGTACTGATGAGCCAGTTATGGAAGCAAAGGACAAAGCAATGACGCCAGAGAAACCAGAATTTTCCAAACTTCAGGACACCATGAACAGCAGACAAAGCACAAAAGAGATCAGAAATAACAAGAGACCCTCCGCAGATGCTAAGAATGGTTCTTTAAAACTAAAGAGACCTTTGAGTAGTACAGGAGATGTGTCCACATCAGTGAATTCACCTACTTTGAACGACCAATACCGTCAGCGCAGTCAAAGTGATGGCAAAGAATCTGACCTAACAAACCATTCAGTTCAGAATAAGAACTCTAGACAAAAGTATGATGAGTTGTCAAAGATTGTGAAAAAGAAAAGCAATCCCTCAAACTGGGACAAGGTAGATCCTGTGAATACACAGAGAGTGGAGGTAAACACTAAAACAATGAGTGAGGTTACACAATCCCAGACTGTCAACTGCACAAAACCAGATGCAAAGCATCACATGAAGTCTGAGTCCAAGCCAACGCCCAAAAAGGAACAAGGTGAGAAGGCAAGTTCTGCAGCAACACCAAGAAAGAGTCCTCACAGTAAACAACAGCTTTCGATTAACACTGCTCACGGCAGTAACAAGTTGTGTTCAGCTATTTCTACAGATGCTACCCATAGTGTGACAACAGCAAAGGCCATACCTCCAGCACCGGTTAAAAGGATTAAAGAGGGGCCACACGTGACTGATAACTCACAAAGTTTATCAGTAGGAAATGACAGTGGTAGAGTGTTGACAAAAGGTACAGTGAATAGTGGTCATCCACAGGGAAGTGGAAGAACAGCCCCAAGTGAGGGAGAGCGCGACCAAAAGCCAGGTAAATTATTTGATCTTATATTTACTGTACAGTAGTCAGTGTTTTGTTTCAGGAAACTAAAGTTGCACACAATCCATGAGGTGTCACACAGCCATAATTGCTTATCACGTTTTGAGTGGTGCAAGTCAACTAAATTCTTCGCAGGACTGTCTGCATATTTCCACTGGGAATCCATTTGTATACCCTTGGTTTATAAGAACAGTACTAACAAAAGTGTCTTGTCCATTGACACCACGCAGTGGCAAAGACAGGTATCAAATTGCAAAAATTAATAGAATACCATGCATGCACTTCTTAGAGCAAAAGTAATGTTGTTCTTCTAACCTCAACCTGAAAATGTAGCAGAGAATAAAGAGGTGACATGTTGGAGAATGACTTTCAATGGCATTAATTTTCTAAAATAAGTTCCATGCTCTACTTTGAATAATAAACTGGCTAACAAGAAATCAGTCATGGTAAAAGTAAAACCTTGCTGCTAAGATAGTGATAATAATACACTTGTATCCAGAAATGCATGCAGCTACAAAAAAATTACAAATTTAAAACAATTGTGCTACCTTTGGTCAATTGTAAAAAATATTAATAATATTGCTAAAGTAGGTGGCAATGACAAATTCAACAAAAAAATGCACACAAAATTTGCAAAAAAATGCAACAAATTTAGCCAAAAATGCAACATTTACAAAAGTTGCAATTTTTCATGTAGCTGAGTGCATTGCTGGACTTACAGTACCTCTAATAATAACAGCATAAAGACTAGTAGTTAAACTTTATCTTGAGCCATCTTCTTTTTCTTTTGTTAACTGGTAGTTCATTCACCAAGATCAAAACAGCAATATCCTCAAATGGGGAGGGGTGATGACAACTGGAAAGAAGTGACAAGGAACTCAAACTCTAAGTAAGTTAATTGGATGACAGAGTTTTGGTGAACTGACTGACTGACTGAACCACAGAATAGGGCTGTTATCAGCATTCAGCAGAGGATTATTTTAGCCTTGTACATGTATGGCCACAAGAGTAGCTGTGAACCTAGAACTTGATTGTGACTGAAACAGTTAGCCCATTGACTCCCCGGGGGTTTCCCATTGACAAGTAAAATGGTCTGGCATCAGACAGAGTTTAATACTATGTAAGTACAGTATATATGGCTGGTTCAACAAACTCAACCCACTTATGATGCCAAGTCTAGGAATTGAACCCGGGCCACATTGGTGGGAGGTGAGTGCTCTCACCACTGCACCAGCCCTGCTCCCGCTGCTAATGGTGAAATTCATGTAGCACAACACTTTCTTTGTGCTCCTTTCATTCCCTTTCCCTGCACGTGCTTGATTGAGGAACTAAATCTCAGTTGGACCAATTAACTGTCTAACTAGTAAAAGTAATATAAAAATGAATAAAGGGCTTTGGTTTCTAAAGAAACTTAATGTTGCGTCAGTGGCGAAGTTAAAGACAGAAAGAAGTGTAAAAGACAAAAGAAGTGTAGGGGGCAACACAAGACATAGTGGAATGTTTTCCTTACTTCTTGAGTACTCTATCTGCTTCCTATTAAAGTGCTTTACAAGTGAACAGATTACAGGCGAGGCTTCTTTATTTGTTTTATAATAAAGAATTTCTTAGTTTCCTCATGCATTCGGCTAAAATTTTTGGAAAACTTTATTTTCGAAATCCTATGAGCAGCATCAGCCGTGTTTCTGTACTTTTGTAAAGCACACTAAAACAGACCAATCTCAATTCTCGTTAGAAATTATGGTTCAAAACATCTTATTGGTTAAACACGACCAAAGCTGTCAAAATGTCAAACCATCAAAGTTGAGAAACTGTCAAAAGCAAGTTGAAAGCAAGCTAGCAGACAAGTGCAAGCAGACTTGTAAAAAGTTTTCAATCTAAAATCGGTATTGAAAAGCAAATTCTGTAAAATCCAGCTGAATTTTTGCTCATGAAAGCCTGAACAATTATTGGAAAACAAGCTGGTTATAAAAATTAATGTATGTGGTTGGTCTGGCTTAAACAAACTGCTGCTGCATTTGGACAGTTTGTTGTGCTGTATAAATGAACTACAGTCAAATTTATGGG
>NC_090881.1:33518516-33528516 GCF_036669935.1 Montipora foliosa
AAACCGTAATTCATTGTTATCCAAGGTGTTGAAAAAACATGTCTATTAAAAAGAAAGAGAGAAAAAAGAAAATATTTATAGAATATGACCATGGAAATACCTTGACATGTACCTAATCAAAAATGGTACTGTAACCTCTGTGTCCTGTGACAACTATCCATGAGCTACTGGTAGTTGTAAATGCTATGAAGACTCAAAAAAGAGTCTTCTTTTTTTAAATGTCAAAAAAAGAAGTACTGTGTATCATACATAGTGTGGATTTCCCTAGTGTTAGATTGCTATTAAGGCAATTATTGACACCAGGAAAAAGGAGGCTGTTCCAGATAGAACTTAATAAGTGAACAGCAAAGAACTTAAGTGTTGTGCACAACACAAGAGTTATAAAGGTCCCTTCCAAGGCTGAGGCAGAAGCAAGAGTGCATTTTCCATTACGGCTTAAGTTCTTGCTATCTGCTGAACTTGAATTATTTTGAATTATGTTGTTGTCAATCTCTTTCATAACTGGGAGCAAATTCTGTCTTCAAGCAGTCTTCTCTGATAGGACTATTTGTATTGTTGTTTGTAGCTGAAGCTATCACCACTCCTGCTCTCCTTTCTTCTGCTCCACCTGCTCAACGAGATGCATTGCCACCAAACAGAGGGCCACTCCCACCTTCATCCACAGGAGAAGGGTCTGAGCTGTTGTCATCGCCAAGAGAACGGAATAAGTCAAAGTTCCCCTACTTCAGTCCTTGGTCCTCACAAAGCTCAGGTAATGTTGATGTTGTAGTTAAAGATTTTTCAAACTAGTTTGTTTCTTCTTTCCTTTGTTTCAGATTATGATAATGTCTATAAGATAAAGGAAAGTAAAAAACAAACTAGTCTGAAAATTTTTTGACCAAGGAAAAATTTTAACTACAACATTAACACGGCATTAATAAGCAGGCACTGAGGTACTAATGATAGAGTTGAATAGTGCTAAAAAGCAATGTCCACCAGAACTTCCTCTTGCATTAGGCAGATGATGAAACTTATTGCGAGTCTCTTGGGTAGCTTATTAATGTAACTGACACCTGTCTGTACCTTGACACAAACCTGTGTTAGCACCTTCTTATACTTTGTAGACTATAGCTGTGCAATTTTTACTAAGGAAGCATTGACCAATGTCAGATGTCACCTTGTGCTGATTTTCAGTTAATAAAAGCAGTAAAAAATTAATAATAGTAATAATAATAATTAATAATAATAATAATAATAATAATAATTTAATAATATAAATAAATAAATAAATATTTATTACCAGTTCTAAATCAAATTTAACCTTTAACACCTACACCTCTAGGTTGATTTGCACTTTCTTTGTGTCTGGTATTCATTGTCATAAAGGGAGACAGAAATTACAAATCAACCTACAAAGGTTAAAATCATTTTGATGTGAAATCAAATTGTAACATAGATACAGTATGCTTTGGAGTACGAAGAGGTAGTCTCTTGTTTGTGTATATATTCTAAAGAATGTTGTGATCTTAAATTGAAATTTATAGCCATTTCTGGAACAGACAGCTTTTCATCTGAAAGGAAGCCAAAGGTACGTTGAATTGTGATGCACACTAACTTATTGTATTAAACATTTAACATTGTAACTTCAAATACTCCGGATTCTATGAAGGTCTTTGATAATACAACAACATAAATGTGAATAGGATCAATTCTAAAAAAAAAAACTTTTTTGTTCTTAGGGACCTCTCCCAGGGATGGAGCTGTTTACTAGCAGTTTATTTAGCAGTGGGTAAGTTGCCATGAGTTTTGTTCTCTGTATCTTTGATTTATTTTGTTCAGAAAACATTGAACTTTTTGAATGGCTTTTATTGTCCCTAAAGGTATAGTTGCTTTTTTTTCTTTTTTAGTTCTTTATCATCTTATCCGTGGTCTACTGGGGAGGATGGAAATGGCCTAAATGACGAAAGATCGCAAAGCATTAGTTGGTCTTCACAGATGCAGGTACAACAAAATTAATAGTTGAGTCATGTTTTTCCTTTGGGATGCTCTGTCACTGTAACAATTTATTTCAGTTTTTCATCTTGTCTGTAAAATCCTCACTTGGCCATCTTTTTCAACAACAACCAGGAAACAAAGTGGCTGGTGTTAGTGGTTATTTTTCTATATATGGATTGTTAAGTATCATCTAAAATTCTAAAATTTGAGAGGAAATGAAGTCTAACCATTGAGGCAACTAAGCTTCCTGCGGGCTACAGGGTCAATGCATTTTCAAATTTTTGCCAAAATAAAAAATTAGTGAATTGAAGCTGAATGTTAGTGCATCCAAACTACTACGAAAACCGCGAAAATCTATGGAATGGGCCTGAATTACTGGGTCACTGCTCTGACCACTTTCTCTTTTAAATAGTTCAAATACTTGCGAGGTGTTGTGTTCGACGCTACTTTTCAGGCCAGGGAACCTTTCGTGCACTTGAAGTAACAGCAAATCCATTTTTTCACTTGCAACCTCTTCGCTGGAAATGAACAATTTTATCCATTTTCCCCCAGGACTCACAATTTTGAAAATGTATCTTTCCATTGTTGTGGTTGTTCCGGTACACCTTGACGGCCAAAGCTTAACTGAAGTGGGCGGGGCCATTCGACAGATTGGTGGTTTTCGTAGTTCATGCAGTACCAGTAGTAATTGAAGGGGTTTGAGGCATAAGGGGCCCATGTTGATTACTTTTGGCCAAATCCAAAAGCTGCTAAAAATTTGAGGTCCTCATGCCAATTATTGGAAGGTCATACAATGGTAGGTTTAACTCCTGCTAGGAGCTTATTGATTTTTTGAGTATCCCAAAGCCATTCTCAGGAAAGATACATCTTGTCAAAGACAGACTTGCCTGTAAGAGTTAAAATGAATGCATCAAGAAGACAGTTTTTGTTCCTTTGCAGCATGAGTACCAAGGAGAGCAACCATTCATGTCACCTGCCAAAGAGAAGTTCACTCCTTCAGTGCAAAAGTCGGGCCTGGACTCTTCACTTAGCACAAGAGCATCTGATCTCTGTGGTGACTCTGGGACATTTAAACCTCTGTCATCAGGTATCTGGGCCCCAGTTGCACCTCAGCCTCATGCAACTTCACTTTCTGTCATCTGTGATGACGGCACACCTGAAAAACAAGCTTGGAACAATTCTGACAGCACAAGTAGCAGCAGAAGCAGCAGTCGACAAGAGTTATCTTCCATCATGGACAGTGATATTCCTGGAAACAGCAGTATGTGGAATTCTTCAGCGTTTGTTGAAGACATGACCCCTACTCCTCAGCACGCAACGGGTGGCATGAACACAGCTCTGTCGGATCAAGGAGTTCCTAGCGGTTCCCAGTGGGTCCCGGGAAGGGGAGCATACAGTGCCCCATCCTCACCTTCTCTACCCCGGACACACAGTTTACCTGAATCTGCACCCCCTTCCATGGGTGGACACCCCTCAGTGGATGATTTTGCAGTCCACTCTTGGGCATCCAAGCAGAGGAGTCCACGTTCATTAAGTAGCAGTGAGCCTTCAACAGGTTGGAATGAGGAACTACCTACTCAACACAGACGGTCAAGTGTTGATCTTTCCCAGGCAGTTGGTGGTGAAAATACCATCCCGGCCCATCCCTGGCAGCAGTATTCCCGCATGCCACAAGGACCTTTCCCGCCAGGATTGGCAATGAGAGAAAATTGGTCTACACACCAATCTGCTTTAGTTAGAGGTAATTCAGAGATCAATCAATTGCTGCAGAGATTGGGATTGGAGAAATACATCCCTGTATTCGAGGTATGTTTATTTTACCGCGTTTATTCATCTTCTGTAGCCGCCACAGCCTAGTAGCTGGTACAGCTGTATGCTCAAGCTTCATGCAGATACCGGTACTTTAGGTTCAGATCTTATTGTAAATAGCCAACTCATTGCCTGCTTTTATTGGTGGTTGTTTTTTTCATTCACATTGAATCTTCCTAGAGAGCAATTGCTTTGACCTCTTCGTTAATGGATTGACGCCTGGGTGTGGGACTTAACAAATTTTACTCTGTCTGACGCCAGACAATGTTACTCGTCAAATGGGGGCGTCCTAGGGTGGGTGTTAGAGGTGTCAATAGATAGCAGACTGGTTGGTTCAATAGGTTGAGCATTGTACTACCAAACTGAAGGTGTTGTGTTCATACTCCAGCCAGACCAACACTCGGGGTCTTTAATGCTGTCTTTGTAATGACATCTGCAAATGGTTTGATTCTTTAGTCTTGTCAGATGTGGACAAGAAACCATAAGCCCAGCCTTACAACCCTCCAATGCTTTTAACCTTGTGGGATAATCCCACACACTACATGTATTTGCTTCTAACTTGTAGAAAGGGCATTCATTGCTTAACATCTCATTTGTTCAGGGAGCATAGGAGAATCACCTTCATAGCTAAAGCCTGCTTTACACTAGCAAAAAAGTCTGGCACAGCACTCGGAAATCTTGGTACCGTACCTATGTTTTTCAGTCACAGCAAGTTAAACTTTTCATGTGTAAACAGAGCAAACAGAAGGCAATTATTAGGTACTCGTGCCAGAAGTTATAGGGGTGCCGTGCACATCTCTGGAGGTGTGCTCAGCTCAGAACTCCAAATATTGGTACCATGCCGCTATTTTGGAGTGCTGTGCCAATTTTGTGCAGGTGTAAAAAGGGTTTAAGTCTTGCTCTTTCTTTGCTGTAACATGAGAGTAAGTAGAGTTAGTGCTGAGAGGTTTTTGCTGGTTTTTGTTCAACAACAGGAGCAAGGCATTGATGGTAGTCAACTCTCTCATATGGTTGAGGAGGATTTGGAAAATCTTGGCATCCCAAAGGTTTGATTCTAGTATTATAATATAACATTCTTTACTATTGCCGTTTTTTATCTTGACTTAAATTTGAAACGGAAAATTTGAATTTTATATTGCGTGTGTTCAGTTGTGAATTACATGTAGACATTTTCATGGTGAATGGTACATTGCTGTGGAAATGTGTGACTAGTTGCAAGAAAATTGTATCTGATTAATTTCCATCCTGTTTACAATAAATTACTGTCAACTGTCCCTTACCAAAGAGTGTCAAGGCAAAATGGAATCTAAAAACTGTCAAGTAGATTATGTATCGTTAAAAAGTTGCCAGTTTCAGTCAAGGTTGTCTGTTCTTCCTTTCCAGGGTCCACGTTTAAAGCTTTTGTTTGCAGTACACGGTAAGTTAAACTTGAGCTAAAAGTCAAGAAGGATGTACATGTATCAGTCTTTCTTGAAAAACAGTACTGTGGAAAAGAATTAAAGCAGCTATGTGTTAAAAAACACTTCAAATTCTTTTTGAGCTCATAGCTAAGCCAGCTGAGAGGTTGTTATTACTTCGCAATGCGCAGATATTCTTTGCTCTTGCATGGTTACAGTCAGTATTGGCTAAACTTTAGGAAAAAAAAATATGGAATGTTTTATCCCAATTTGCATCAAGAAAATAACATAACTCACAAGGGTGAAAAACCGGGAGAAAGTTGTCTTTTCTTCCTCTATTGAACTATTGTGGGCATTTACCATGGAACAATTCACACCATTTGGGGGTGCAGGGATGGCACAGTGGTGAGAGCACTCGCCTCCTACCAATGTGGCCCGGGTTCGATTCCCAGACTCAGTGTCATATGTGGGTTGAGTTTGTTGGTTCTCTACTCTGCACTGAGAGGTTTTCTCCGGGTATTCCGGTTTCCCCTCTCCTCAAAAACCAACATTTGACTTGATTTGCTTTCATTGCTAATTTCAGTTTACAGTGTCCCCAATTAGTGCTCCAGGCGCTAGAACGACTAGACACTTTATTTAAATAAAGTTCCTTTTCTTTCCTTTTTTAGCTACTTTTATATACAGTGTAGCTGACTTTATGGGGACAAAATTTTGTTGGACAAAATTTTGTTGGAGAAACTTTTTGGTAGCAGCGATTCCAAAACCTTTTATCCGCACTTGGAAAAAGATAGTGCATAATAAGCATCTGGCTGCAAAAGAAACATTGAGATAAAGAAATGAGTGGGAAATCAAAATATTGACTTTTTTTGAATGAGGTCATACTATATTGAGTCACATGCTTTTTTTGGTTATGAAGGTACAAGAGGATCCAGTGGTAATGCTTTTCATACTCCAGGAAATGGATTTGTGAAAATGAACCAAACTCATGGCCTCATGCCACCAACCAAGAAGCCCAACAAAATGGAACCACCACCATTTACAAACCACAATCACATTCTGGCTCAACACAGCTCAGAATCACATCTCTCTCCTCTGGGCCACAAGCCAAAGCAGCCTCTGAAAGCAGCACTTCATCCCTCGCTTCTACAGCAACCTCCCAGTAACCTTGGCAACCAGCACCTGCTGTCACTCATGACGGCTCCTGGGAGTGGTGGACGGTCAATGAATCCTGTTCAGCATATTGGACTTGCAAATCAGAACCATTCTGGTAGCCTCCCTCCTAGACCACATTCTGCTTCGGGAAATATAACCAACAGCCAGCCATATGTCTCAGTTGCTTCCCATGGTGATCACGGTATGTCGTACGTTCCACCGCAGCAAGCCGGACAGTACATGAACCATCTGCCGTACTCACAAGGCCCTGCTCCGCCTCAAGTCTTTTATCCCGGCGGCTTTTACTACTTCTATCCTCAGCAGTAGCTTTTCCATTTGTCTTGATGCTTGACTTATTAACTTATTGATTCCAATCGTTAGCTACACTTTGATGCTTGTAATTTATAAAATGTCTACATGTCTGAAGGGTTTTCAGGGTTTACATGTAGGATAAACATTCTGTGAATCAATGCAAAAGGTTTGGTTGATGTTTAAAAGATGATTGCATTAAAGTTCACTCATTGGATCAGCAAGTTGTGTGTTTGTTTAAATTGTCTATAACAACTGCTTTCAGAGTGCTATGAAGGGGTAAATTGGCTAAGTATATAGTTCTTGAAAACAACACAAGTAACTACAATTGTATCATTAACTAGCACTACGAAATAATATTAAACTTTCAAAGTAAATTTTGTTTACAGAGTCCTCTATCAGAGTCCGGCAAGGGAATTCAGTTTTAACAGAGGCCATAAATTACAGCCCATTGACTCCTGAACTGCATTGCATTGATGAGTAAAATCATCTAGCTATCTACAAGTCTCACTCCCAGGGGTTGATGGGTTAAATTGGGTTGGTTGTCCTGAGATACTTCGTGCTGGGAAGAGGAAAAAAGTTATGGCCTATTAGAGTGAGTTTCAATTGAATATCGTAAAACCAAAACCAAACTCATTACTTTGGCCAATCAAAAAGGACGGAGACAATCCAGTAAACCAATCAAAACTCGAAGTAATTACACCTAGCAAACACAAAGCACAGGAAAATGTGCACGCACAAGCCACAGTTGGTTTTGGTTTCACTTCTGATTGGTCGACAAAATGGCGTGAGAACTTTGAACCAATCACTGAGTGAAGTAATGCAAAACCAAAGCAAATTGCTAATTACTTTCGACACTCAATTGAAAACCGCTCTAAATAAAACTTCTCCTCAAGGTCAACCCCTTCACATCAATACCTAAGAATGCTAGCATCTGAGTTAAAAGGGATGCCAGTACACAGTGCAAGCTCTTTTATTTTAGTCTTTCATTTTAATTAGTAATTAGTCAGTTAAAACATGTAATTAATAAGTAAAATAATACTGCTTGTGAAATTTTTTGGGGCTGGTAAAAATGACTCTCGGGCTAGCAGGTGGTAGCCACAGCTTGCCCTTTGGGCAAGCTGTAATGCTGTCTGAGTATGGAAGTGCATTGAAACTTGATGAAATTGGCCATTAGCTTATCTCTTGGCCTCCCTTCGACAGCCACTAGTGGATTTTACTGTGTCTATTTAAATATTAATACCCAGTCCCTGTGCCATTAGGGTTATTAGGGTTAGATGTTTTAAATGCATCATGCTAATGTGAAGTTATGCAATGCAGAGGTCTTCAATTTGTGGCTGAATGCACAAATTATTTCATTTTGAAGAATGCAAAAGTGGTTTATACATGGAGAGAATTTAAAAAAGAGATTTGAGCATTATTTGGGTGAAGAGGTCATAAAGGACAGTAATAATTTTGTACAGTTTGTCTGTTTTAATATTAATTTTTAGAATTTTAGAAATTCAATAAAAATGCCATGTAGCACCTACTTGATTTGGCAATGTATAGAAGAAAATCATCTGGCATTGACCAAAGCAAAATCTAGGATGTTGCTAAAGGGAGATGATGTTTCTTCAAAACTGAGGTACAGGTAATCTGCTGTGAGATTTCTGTCTAGATATGAATAATGTACTACTACATCATGTTTACAAAAGAAGGAACACACATAAATCTGGGCACCACATCTGTCAATATTTTGGGTTTACTTGACAACTTTAAACAAATACTATACCTCTAAGACTTGCTGGTAAATAGCTTAGTTTTAAAGTTAAAATTATTTACACCAACTTAAGTAAAGCTTAAAAGTAGTATTGTATGTTACAATGTACATTATTTCTGCTGTTTTCCTAGTTAAAAAAAACTCCATCATGTACAATATTATCCTATTTTTCAATGCAAACTGCCGGTTTGAGTATATTGATTACAACAAGCAACAAGTTCATGTCTGCATGTGCAATAAAATTATTCATAGTTTTAACTAGTGGGGTATCCCTTAGATACGAAAGCATTCATACTACTTGGAATGACAGCCACAGTTTTCCACAGGAAATAATCAGCTTGTTCATTTTTTTTTTTTTTTTTCAGTAAATTAAGGTCATATGACAATATGTCAGTCAGAGTAAAGTTGGACAAGCTCACTTGGCTTTAAAGTAATGATCAAGTCAAAGAGACAAAGAATTAAATCTATGAGCTGAATATTGTAAACAAAAGAAAAAGCATATAAGGTTTAACTGAGTAGTGCTTCCTTCACAGTGACAGGTTATCAGATCTTCAAAAGAAATGCAGTGTGCTTGAAACAAAAAGGTGATAGTGAACACAAATCTTTGACTGTTATTCCAGAGAAACATAAAAATGAGGGCAACAGGGTATAAAATTATGTTAGAAGGTCTGTAGGGGAAATGGCTACCATGTGCCCATCATTTAATGAGCCAAGAATAAACCAGCACTGAATATTACAAGTGTATTTCATCACAAGATATCTCTGAAAATTTGATAAGCCTGATAATCTTTGAGGACTGTGGTTTAAAGAACTCTAAATAATTTTTAAAAGGGTATCATGCAAGAAAACCCTCTTGCCAGCCAATTAAAATTAATGTTCTTGATGCTTATCACAAGCAAATGCTTAAAACTGGGGAGATGACTAAGGTTAACATGGATTGTATGTTGATCATTATAAGCCAATTTGGTGATAACACTTATACATGTACATGTACATGTATCACTGATTCATTAATTTTAAATTCTAAGATGCATGGCAAAATTAATTTTGTCCTACCAAGTGCTCTGAGCTCACACAATGTTATGATTTCAGTTTAAGTTTACAAGAATTAAACTTTCTGTTGCACAACAAATGCAATGCCTCAAACAAGAAAAGCTTGTATGGTAATGTGTACAACAATGTACATGGTGTCAGCAGAGATCTCCATATCGCAGATAACGGTTGCTAGCAAATGGAGGTACAGCTTTTCTCTATCGCTTTCATGCTTTCTGTGGATATTTTGCAGTGCTGTGCTAGACATTATAGCGTGCTGACGGCACTGTTGTCCTGTGTGGACTGTATGGAGAGGAGCAAGGACAAAACCATAAGAAAAATGTACCTGGGGAAAAAAATTTCATGAGAATATTATCAATAATTTCCCCAATCTCACACAGTTACAAAGAGACTCAACAATGTCACTCTCAGTGAGTAAATTCAAATGGGTGGGAAAATGGTGACAAAGTTTCCTCCTCTACTACAATACTACACACACACTCTCATATCACAGCCTGCTACATTCAAAAGTTTGATCTTGTTGCTTGACTCAAAGGTCTGTAGATCT
>NC_090881.1:33533516-33536016 GCF_036669935.1 Montipora foliosa
CCATAATTATGGAATAATTAATGTTCTGATGAAACTTCTTTCACAGGTGTTTGAAATTACAGAATTTAGTGATGCACATTACACAGATATGTAAGTGTTCCAGTCTTGATAACATAAAGAGTGGCTAGTTGCATAGGGAACTGCCAACAAGTGAGAGAATCACATTATACACACACCTACAGTGGTGAGCCCTTGGGGGACGATAAGCTTCACACTTTGCACATATTGTCCATTCATTTTCACCCTGAAACATACAATATGTAAGTTTTTCTTTAGCATGTAGTATTGTAACAGTACTGAAGTATTTCACAAGCAATAGACTGTATTCATAAATCACAGGCAGCCAAAAAATGGCGAGTGGGGGCTTGGGTCGAGGCGAGACCCAAGCCCTCACTTTTCACACGCAGTTCTTTTCGTATAATTTCTCGACTATCTGAGAGCCTGGAACAGGCTAAATCAGATGTTGAGAAAGACTATCTTCAGCTTCTAAGTGGATAGCCTTAATAAAAAAATGTAAATAAAATAAAGAGATCAATCTTATGAGATCTTTGCTATGAATCCATTTTATTACCTCAATCTGCTTAGTCTTTGCTTTATTTATTTCTGAAAAATCCAAATTTATGGAGGGACGAGCTACCACACCTATATGAGAGTAAATTAGTAAACTTTGTTAGTACCATCGTCTAATAAAGGATGCATGTTACCTGTAAGGGTAAATCGAAAGCATAAGCCTTCCACTGATGCATCCTGGATTCAATTTCCCAATGCAGCATGGTATGTGGGTTAAGTTTCTTGACTGATTCTCTACTCTGCTCAAGATGTTTTGTCTGGCTACTCACTATGAGTTGAGTTAGGACAGCTCGAGAATAATAATTACACTTGGGGATAGCATCCCTTCTTTTTGTTGAATGATGATGCTGATGTTTGCTTGGGTCCTTTGTGTTCTGAATTAAGCCCCATGCAAACAGATGCAACAACTCCTTCCCAACATTGTTGTTAGTTCTGCAGACATTGGATGGTGTTGGCAATTGTGTGCAAACATGCAGACGCAACAACTCCCAAGAGCGTAAGGACATGCAGTGTATTATGGGAAGGATACAACCCATAATACTCTGTAAACTTACAAAATTCAGCTGACATCTTGTTTTCAACATTTTAATGTGTTGCTATCTCCATACATGTATGTAATACGCATGCATGGCCCCAACAATGTTGGAAGAGCTGTACATATGGATCCAACATATTTTGTTGTGCTATGCTTCAGCAATCAGGGAACAAAAGTTCTAAATGTTGGGAGTTGGTGGCTAAAAAGTTTGACCAGAATGTTTCAAACTTCGTGCAACAACTCCCAACAACACGCAATGACATGCAACAGGGTGCACAAATCACTGGACACAACATGAATCACCCAACAAATTACACAATAATGTTGTGTCTGTTTGCACAGGGCTTTTTTAGTTATTGTAATACATGTAGCTGTGCACTGTCTGACACTATCACTCCGCTGCACAAACAACGACCTCTTTGCATGTGGTGTACATGTAACTCACTCACCTGGATCAGAAAATGATGCTCTGGCATGAGATATCGCAAGCAGAAGAACTATCACGTTAAATAAGCAAACATGTAAACTTCCCCAGATACTGTTTTCAAATGTAAAAAAACATATACCAGTATTATTAGTAAGAACGGTTTTCACAAAAGTGGGAAGTAGTTATGTGATCATGATTGCTAATGCTTGGTCATCAGCCTAAACTACTTAGCAAGCTTTTCTGGGTTAAAGTAAACCAACAATGAGCATTTTTATTGAAAACCCCATTACAACACTCAAGTTAAACTCAAAAACCATTCTATCACAAACCACTAACATAAATAATGGTGTCAAGTTATCAGATTTTTTCAGGAACTTATTGTACACATGACAAAGTGACATGAGGTGAAAACTACGGTAGCTTTCTTTTAATAAGTGGTTATTATTTATGGGGTTTGGAGGGGTTGGTGAAAGAATGGGGGATTATAAAGGGTGTCTGTTCACCAGTTTGTGGCACAAAACTGGGCATTACTAAACCACGAAAACAGCAAAACACCGAAACAGCCAAACGAAACACTAAAACACCATGTATGGTCCCACCATACACTGAATACTAACCGACAAAGGTTGGATTTGAGATTAAATATCGTTTTAGGCCTAAAACGTTATTGCTCCTAATTGATTGAGATTAAGATTAGGATTCAGATTAAGACTGAGATTAGGAGCAATAACTCATTAGGCCTAAAACGATCCTTAATCTCAAATCCAACCTTTGTCGGTTAGTATTCAATGTATGGTCGGGTCATACATGGTGTTTTGGTGCTTCGTTTCGCTGTTTCGTTGTTTAGTAATGTCCCACAAAACTTCAACTTCAACTTCAACTTTATTTATACTGTTCAAATGAATTAATCTTACAAAAGTTAAGTTGAAGTTTTGGGGAGATCAAAAATGTTGATACATGTTGACTTC
>NC_090881.1:33541016-33561016 GCF_036669935.1 Montipora foliosa
ATCACTGGTAGTAAACAATCTCAAATTTTCCGATGCTGGAAACTATACATGTGTTGCTAAGGACACGCAGTTTGGACAAGAAGGGGAAAGAACGGGAACATTAGCGGTCAAAGGTTATTTTGTTAGACATTTAAAACAGAGTAGTTTTTGACCCTTGGTTACAGTTATTAGTTCTTTTAGCATGGCAGGTAATTGGTATTCTCTGAGAATTAAGATTGCATGATGAGCCAAATGATGCCTTAATTTGCAAGAGGGTACAAAATGTAGGTGGTCACATAAGGTCATCTTACAGAAAAACACGTTTACCTAAAGATCTTATCAAGCAGTTTTATTTCTGTTTGTCACTAGTAGTACAATTTATACTAATGATTTCAACTACTATGAATCTATCTCGACTGGTAACTTAAATAATTTAAGTTACCAGTCGAGATAGATTCATAGTAGTTGCTCTTTTAATTATTAAAAGAGCACTGTTTACATTGAGCAATTGACTTCAGCTTAGGTAGGGCCCATGTTCTAGTCAATTTTTATTACAACTGTGATTGGTGCACCTGTGTTACAAGTCTTATGACCTGAAACCACAGGCATACCATTACACTTACTGTATCTGTTTTATCTTCTCTCTTTGTAGGCAAGCCAACTATTGTCCAAGCACCATCAGTGTTAGCTGCTTATGTAGGACATTCTGGGGAGTTCCATTGTGTGGCTGTCGGTGATCCGAACCCGACTGTTCGCTGGAAAAACAGCAGTGTCATCATAACAACTGGTGGAAGGTTTGAAGTGTTCATCAATGGATCACTAAGAATAAACAATTTGCTTAAGAGTGATGATGGCAGCCTATACATCTGTGAAGCTGAGAATTCATATGGTATTACAACAGCAAGTGCAGCTTTACAAGTTCATGGTATGCAGTACTGCTGAATATTATTTGAGATAGAAAAAAGCCGGCGTAGCTGGTGGTTTGGTGATTTCCACCACGCGCGCTATACTTCTTCTTCTTCTTGATCTGTCTGCTGCCTTTGACACCATTGCCCGTGAAATCCTGCTTAATAGATTAAACTCTAAATTTGGAATGAGCGGAATTGCTCTCAGCTGGTTTCAATCTTACCTTACCCGTCGCACTCAATCTGTTCTGATTAATGGGAATAAATCACAATCTCGTAACCGCAGTTGTGGAGTACCTCAAGGTTCTGTGCTTGGACCTATTCTCTATTAAGACTATTTACTGTATACTGCACCATTAGCTGACTTATTTCAACACCATAACTTGCAATTTCACCTCTATGCTGACAATACCCAACTTTACATTTCCTTTTCGACAAATAATGACCTGGAACTGACTGAAGCTGTTGAACGTATCGAGCTATGCCTGACTGATTTGGACAAATGGATGAGTGTCAACAAACTAAAATTGAATAAAGAAAAAACTGAGTTCCTCTTTATTCACTCAAAATTTAGACTACAGCAATGCTTGCCGTCAATCTGCTTTGGTCAAGACACCGTCCAGCCTTCTCAAACTGCCAGGAATATTGGTGTCACTTTTGACAGTACCATGTCAATGCTGCCTGCATTCTATCACCTTCGTAATCTATCACATATCAGAGAATTTATAGCTATTCAATGGAAACTGCCAAAACACTTGTGCATGCCTTTATCTCATCCAAACTTGAACACTGCAACTCCCTTCTATACAATCTCCAGAAAATTATTATGCTGTTAAAAACTACAGTATGTACAAAACGCCCCCACACGTTTAATAACATTTTCCTCTAAATACAACCATATTGCTCCCATCTTGAAAGATCTACCCTGGTTACCAATAAATGAATGCATAAAGTTTAAGATTTTAATTTTCACTTTCAAGGCCTTGCATGATTTGTTTGCCTCATACATACAAGAACTGATAAGTCTCCACTGTCCTCCAAGAACCCTCCACTCACCTACATCACTCCGTCTTAATCCTACCAGCTATAATATGAAGTCTTATGGATCTAGAGCTTTCACTGTCGCCTTGCCACAACTTTGGAACGATCTACCAGAACACATAAAAACTTAAAACTCAAAACTTAAAACTTATTTATTCGTTTACGGATTAATTTAAATTTAAATTTTTCATGACTTCTAAAGGGCTTAGATCATGTCTGGATAAGCACTATAAAAGAAAGATTATTATTAAAAGAAACATTGTTATTATTAGTAGTAGTAGTTAGGGACATTGTGATGTTTATCCCCATTATTTTTTAACACAAGTAAATAATATTATTGTCAGAAGGTTAGGAGAACACTTTTTTTCACTTGGTGAGATCTTTGTTATTCTTAGTCCTTGATAATTATCTGGAATATGAATGCCATGAGCTAAAACAGGACAATCTGTAACTGTGTACACTTAAGAACTAGAGCAGCGTTTTTTGCTGATCGAAAGAATTGGTCCTTTTGTGACAAGAACATCTATAGATCCTGAGTCTGGTGTTATAAGACACACATACATGTAGCCTGGTGGGACACATACAAAGAGGACCACAGTCTACAGATTGACATTAATTTCAACATTGGAAGTTTATATGGCAAGCAATGCTCAGGCTAATTGGAGCACTCTGATTGGCTAGTTTTAGGTCAGGGTTTTCTAGTACGGACCATAACCATGGAAATGGTCCATTTCCATATTTTTTCTCTTCCTCTGGAAATTCAAAAAAATTTATGGACCTCGCTGCACTCAGTCCAAACTGCCACAACCTTGGGCCAATATTGACCCCAGTGCAGCCCTCGTACTCAGTTAATAAAAGGTTAGTACTTAATCTGTTGTTAAATTTTTCCAGACCCTCCCACCCCTCCATCTTTCACTGTAAAGCCTGTCAATCAAACTGCTACTGAGGGAGGTCGAGTAACATTTTACTGTGCAGCGTCAGGAAATCCTTCCCCTAAAATCACATGGAGAAAGTTAGGGGGAAGCCTTCCAGCTGATCGACGACAGGAACCTTCACCGGGATCACTAAGGATTGTTAATTTACAACCCGAAGATGATGCCCTTTATCTCTGCACCGCACAGAATTTAGTGGCTGATATAACAGCAGCAGCATTCCTTCGTATTGAAGGTAAGTTTGTTCAACTTAGGAAAAATGTAATTATTGCTGGCCAGAGGGTAAATGCAAAAGTTAACCATAAAAGATTCTTGTCACCTCAGCTACCTCTGTGGCACCCACCCACATGTTGCCTGACATGCCAACAAATCTTTGCACTTTCTTATTTTGTGGGCACTGCGGCGTTGAATGTGTTAAGGATACCCTTATTTTTAGTGCAAAGTAACTTTTGTATATGGCAATAATGATTGGGCAACCGTAGCAATAATTCAATTCAAGACTGTACTGCTTGGAGGTTGAAACAAAAAAGAGCTTATGGTAAATCTGTAATTCATTTGTTTTGTCGCCCAATATGAAGGAATCTTGAATCCAGGAAATGTGAGACTTTGGAATCTGGAATCCATTGTATGGAATCTAGAATCCATAGATTTTGATGGAATCCAAGATCCATTCGGTAGAAGCAGTGAGTTTGGAATCTGGAATCCACAAAGTCCTTGGGATTGGGGATCCACTATTCGGGATCCGGAATCCATGGGATGGGATCTGGAATGTGACAGCCACCTGGATTCCTTTACATAGGGCGATGTTTTGGATGCAAGCTCTTACTTTGAATCATTTTCAAACAAACTTGATGGTAAACATTAAGGCTTTTGCCGCTTAGTGAATACACGCAACAAAAACTTCCATACTGGCACACTCAGGGACATCTAAAACAAAGCAAGTTAATTTAAATTTTGTTTGTTTTAGATGTCTCAGTGGGTAATTTAAATTCCAGTCTGGTGGTTTTTGTGCAATGTGATCCCACCTGCAAAAAAAGGCCTATTAAAGTTATTTTTTGTTGGAGCGGAAGTTTCATGTTGAGACCCAATTTCTCAACTTTTTAATATTAAGGCACAACTTGATATGCATGCAAATAACCATACACTCTAACAATATACATCAACGTTTCACTGAAAATAAATACAAATTACGCCAATTTCAGAAAGGACGAGCAAATGAAGAAAACAAATTTACATACAAGAGAGATACAAGTTTTTCATGTCTTATCAGGACAAAACTATGAGTAATAATTAAAAGCACAATAACCATGTGCTTTAACAACATTTTTTCTCGAAACATACGGACAGTGAAAGGAGGCCTGCAGCTCCTCCTTCAAACTGAAAAGACAACAAACTCAACATTTCCTTCAACCTGCTTGATCTTTTTCCTCCTTTAGGATATCCTCGCATAACAGCGGGACCATCTAACAAGGTGGTTGTAGAGAACTCATCACTACAGTTCCATTGCATGATTGAAGGCGACCCTACACCTTACGTGGAATGGACCACACCCAGTGGTGCAATGGTAACCCTGCTATCTCCACTCTACAATTCAACTAGAGTTCTTGCAAACAACTCCTTGAGTATTGCCATGGTAACAGAAGTGGATGCAGGAAGATACATGTGTACTGCTGTGAACAGAGTTGGTCGTCGCTCTGTCCAAGCTACCTTGACAGTTTTAGGTAAGGGGTTTCACTCAGCAATCTCTGTGATCAAGGTAACACCTGATAACGACTCAGTCCAAAACAGTTGTTCTTTGAAAATGATAATAATATTATTGTTGGTAGCAATGGTCATTTAACATTTATTATAATTCAATGAGTGTACATTGGATAATTATGAGATGGTAAATTGCCAACAAAGTGCGAGTAGCACTAAGGAATGGCTATAATAATTTCATATCTAGCAGGTGTAAATCGAATAGTACCGGTAATAATAATAATTATTATTGTTTTAATAAATTTCATTGAAATTTGAACTGTTTCAATTTAATGGGAAGTTGATTTGATTTTACAAAACTGGTGCACACCAGTTTCCATATAAGGTCATACAGTACATGTGCTGAAATTAAAATTGAGTGAGCCAATCAGAGAGCTAGAAACACAGTATCTGAGATTGAAAATTTAATAATAATTGAAGGGCTGGAAGCAAAAACCTAGTGAGAGACAATGTTCGGCCAATTTTTAGTTTTGCACAAAACTAGCCCAAATTTTGCAAGTTTACTGGAAATGAGCTTAAGAACATTGCCCCGATGAGCTTTATTTTTGAGAAATAAGCTATGCAAAAATACTATCGGCTTCGGGTTTGAAAACAATGGAATTAGCGAAGCAGCAGGTACCTTTCATTGTTTGATTAAAATTTAATACATTTGATAATAAAAATTAACGGTAAAAAACTACGACGTTTCGAAGTCTCCATGACCTCATTATCAAGTATAATGTTAAAACTGATGTAAAATTGTAGGTCAGAGATTATATACAAATAAAATGTGATAAACTTCATTAGAATAATGAGCGTTCATTGTTATAGGTGTTTAACGTAGTCTGATTCAATACGTGCAGTCTGATTCAATACGTGCAAAAGTATCTATTTAAACATATACTGCACGAACTGACACGTTAAACACCAATAACAATGAACGCTCATTATTCTAATGAAGTTTATCACATTTTATTTGTATATAATCTCTGAGCTACAATTTTACATCAGTTTTAACATTCTACTTGATAATGAGGTCATGGAGACTTCAAAACGTCGTAGTTTTTTACCGTTAATTTTTATTATAAAATTTAATAGCATTAGCTAATGCAACTGCGTGCGTCGGTAGCTCATCCAAATGATGCACGCAGCAAAGTACACGGCAGGTTGGTGGTTTGAGCCACCAATCTGACTTATTATTTTTTCTTTTGTTCACATAGAGCTGTTTCTCTTTTTTTTCTTTTCTTGTTTTTCTCCACGATCTTACTGATCTTTGTGAAATTCAAGTTACAAGAGATATGCTCAAAAAATAAAATAAATAACTCTGATCAGTGGCTCAAACCACCCACCTGTTGTGTACTTTGCTTCGCTCACATTGGATGACAAAAATATCAGAGCAATGTTCTTACATTCATTTCCAGTCAACATGCAAAATTTGGGCTAATTTTGAGCACAAATAAAAATCGGCCGAATATTGTCACTTACTAAGTTTTTGCTTCCAGCCCTTCATTATTATTGTTAATTAAGGTTCAACTACAGAATTAGTGGTAGTGAGACCATCTTTTGCTAGTAAATAAACTGCTGTTATTTTCATTTCAATTATTGACTGAATCATTTGCAAACAATGTTTGTTTTTCAGCTCCCCCAAGATTTTCTTCTCCTTTGAAGAACAAGACGAGCAATGTAAACAGCAAACTTGTTGTTGACTGTGGAGCCAGAGGAGTGCCTGTTCCATATTACCAATGGCTTTTTAACGGCTCGGTTATTACCCAACAGCAAACCTTGAACTTAAGTCTTGTTAACTTTGCCAATCAAGGCTTCTATACTTGTATTGCCAACAATTCTTTGGGATTAGTTGAGGGAAGCTTCTACTTAACAGTTCAAGGTAAAAACAGTTTTGAATTGTTTTTAATTGTATTAATAAAATAATATTATTTATGAGGCTGATCTGTGCCTGTATTAGAAGTAAATCTCAATACTGATTTAAAAAGAAGGTAGCAAAAGGTTTCATGGCAGGCCTTGAACCCCTGACCTTGTTTATACCTTCAGTGTACCACCAACTTTTAGTCACAAACGTAAGATCAATTTAAGTACAAAGACATGCTATAGGCACTTGAGGATCATCTTGTCAATCAAATCTAAGATCATGGACAAAAAAAGTTGAGTTTTTTCCCTTCTTTGAAGTCTTGGACCATAACTTGACATGATCGACAATAATGCTCCCTGGCTCCCCACTCTACCAAATTGATCACGTACTGTAGAACCGTGAATAGCTTTGTCCCAACATTGCTTTTGTGGGGAGGGGAAAGGATGTAACTATAGGATTTTTTTTGTGTTTTAACATAATGGACAAGAAAGTTTGAGGTGTATGAAATATTTTATTGTTTGTGTTATATAATATCTGTATACCATGCATTGCTCAAATTTCGCTGTAATCCTAAGAGTGAAATCCATAATTGTGGCACCTGAACTTAAACGTGAATTAGTTTGATTTCATACCATTGATAGTTTGTTCCAAAAGGCTTTTTTAACACCATTTTTCAATATTACAGCACCCCCAGTTTTCATAAAATCTCCCAAGAATCAAACAATTCCCAAGGGACAGACTGCTACATTTCCATGCTCTGCAACAGGAGATCCCACTCCATCAATCAGCTGGTACAAGTCAAATTCCCTTGTCAACACTCGTGCAAACTTTGTCATTTTGTCCAATGGCACTCTGCTGGTAACAAGAGTAACTCAGCTCAACAGTGGATGGTTCACGTGTCAGGCAGAAAACCAAGCAGGGACAAGAGAAGTAAAAGCATTTCTATTAGTAGCTGGTATGAAAAATTTCTGCATCATTATGTTAAAAATTTTCACTGTCTTCCCAATGTAGATCAAAATCCCAAAAGGTCAAGGAACTCATTATTGACAATGAGTGAGTCTAACACTTCATTCCAAAAGAAGGACAACGACATTGCTAGTTCCATTCTGAGGTAAAGGAATGGCAGTTGCCCCAGTGGTTAGCTTCATTATTTTTACAAAGTCTGGAAAATGCTTGCTATGTTCCACAATTTTTCATCTTTGGTTGTAAGAAATTAAAGATTCCAGCTGTTCTTATCTCTTGATAAATTCCTGTCACTGAATTTTGGGAAACGGATTAAAGAGTGTTAACAATCCATGCCAAAATGAATTATTTCAGATTTCCCTGTCTTCACATCAACACCAATCAATACTTCAGTTGAAGAAGGAAGCAGTTTAACACTTTCATGTCGTGCACATGGACCGGACAAGCCAGTTATAACATGGTTGATAGATGATGGCAGTGGAATAGCAGTCGTTATTGTAGTGGGCATTGAAGTACTGGTTGATTCCAGCGGAGATCTGAAGTACACAAAGGTGACATCCAAGAACAGAGGATTGCACATCTGTAAGGCTTGCAACACAGCTGGTTGCAAGACTGCAAAGGCCTTTTTGGATGTTTTGTGTAAGTCATTTATTTACTTAATTATTGATTCAGCAAAGGCCTGGTAAAAAATGATAAAGAATTGCTTATCAAGTCCCGTACAGGGTGAAGTGCCATTTTACAAAAAGCCATCAATGACACCCCACCCCCCAATACTTGCATCATCCCTCATTAAAAAGACAGCTAAAAATATTTTTTACACATGCTGATCAAGGTTTGCCCAAAATATCTCACATGTAGGTGTTCTTTTCAAGATGGTAAAGTGTTCTTGTTTCAAGAAGTTTTGGCTTTTTTCTTTCTTTTAGTTGCCCCAAGGTTCCCAGTCTCTCCACGACCAGTGTATGTCCTCAAAGGAAGTACTGCTGTCTTGGAGTGTAGACCAGAGTCCAATCCCCCTGCAGTCATTTCATGGATGAGAAATGGACGGAATCTGCCGGGAAATGGAAACTTGTACAGTGTTTCAAATGTGCAGCCAGCAGACGAAGGGATGTACAAATGTAAAGCAAGAAACAATCGTGGAACAGCAGAAGGAGATGTTCAATTGGCAATTGGAAGTAAGTTGTACTGTTTGCAAGCCTTATTTTAAGTAAAAAGTTTTACCGTGGTGGTGGGATGTCCTAAGAATGTCAAAAAAGGTGCATCTTGGCAGTCCTAGGCAAATTCTACATTGGTATAGTCTCATGCACAATATTATTTTCCCTTTTTACCAAACCCCCCCCCCCCCCCCCGTTCGGCATCGCTTCCTCCTCCTCCTCTTCTACCCCTCCCCCTCATGTCAATTTTAAACCCAAAGAATGAATAATTATCATCATTTGCTGAAATATCCAACATTGAATGAGAAAGGAGAACAACATCCTTCTTTAGATGTTGCATAATAATTATAATAATAATAATGTTGTTGCACAAAACTTACTCGAGTTAGCCAACAGATCATTTTTACAGTTCTGTGCTCAGTTACCAGGCCCTTGAAAAAAAGTGAAGCTGGAGTTGACCATTTGATACAAACCTCACTGCTTTTCTTACATGTATGTAAATATAACTTGTTAGAACTGTGAAATGGTCTATTAATTCGTCTGGGATTGTAGCAATATAGAATTTATAGGATAAGGAACAACATCTTGGAAATAGTACCCAAGTTTTTGCATTTGCTATGGACTTAAGCATTACTCTTAGGCATCTCTCTTACTCTATAAACCTCCACGCACATCAAAAACTTGATTTACACCTGCTATACATCAACTAGTTTTTAAGTAAGAAGAGGTGTTCAATTTGGTTATCTTCAGCGACAGCAGAGATTAATGACTTCGTGGAGACCTCATCAGAGATTGACAAAGTCCTGATTCATTGCATTGTGGAAGGGAATCCTTCTCCAAAGGTGACCTGGTACCTAGGAGATACTAAACTGCCAGACAAGCTGAAGTATGCTGACTATGATATCACAAGTGACAACAAGCTGCGTGTGCCTTCATCTTCTCGTCGCAGTTTATTTCTCTGCAATTGTACCAATCCACTTAATTCAGTGGCAAAGCTTGCAAAAAGTAAGTTTCTTAGACGTGTGTTTGAAATACTTAGATGGTGTAATTTCTTGTGCTGATAAAGGTGATTTTAACTATAGAGTCTGAGTATGAAATTGTCAAGTGTGACCATTGAGAAAACCTTAGTCATAGTTTGTAGCTACAGTTCTCTGGTTTGGAAGTTAAAGTAACTTAACAAAGTTACAGTTTAGTTACAGTTGGGTCTCTGAACTGTAATTTTGTTAAGTTACATGTACTTTTAATTCCCAATCAGAGTAGCTACAAAGTATGACTGATTGTACACCTTGCCTCGGTTGTTCAAAAGGTGGATATCGCTATCCAACGAATAAATCACTATCCAGCAGATGAACACTATCAATACCAATTGAGTTATCTGGTGGATAGAGATTTATCCAGTGGATAGCGCTTATATCCACCTTTTGAACAACCAGGTCCTGGTTGCCATGTGAACTTAAACTTATCTTGATTATGCTTTTCAACAGACAATATTGGCAATTTCTCAGTATTGGACTGGAACTAGCTTGTAATGGAGGCTAATGTGTGGGAATATATTAAAGAGTATTTGCATTTGAAAAGATTCCCTAGTAAGCTAGTTCTAGTCAAATACTGAGAATATGAATATGGTCCATTGTCTTTAACGTTTCAGGGTGAAGATGAGCTCTTTTAGTCTTGTTAGCTACTAAGCTGTAGGGGATAGGGAAAAGCAGTACCTGGAGGGAAAAAATCCTCTCATAGCCGAGTAGTGAACCAACAAACTCAAGCTACATAATTATTAGGATGTCAAATTTGGGAATTGAACCCTGGACTCATTGGTGGAAGGCGATTGCTATCACCATGGTGCCAGCCCTTCTCCCAAGAAAAACTATTAGTTAACTAGTTGTTTTTTTTGCTGACATTTCACAAACTTCCTTATTATATGCTACCAAGCAATCTAGCCGTTATTTGCAACTGTGCAGAGTCTTTAAAAGGAGCAATATGTATGAGGAATAATCTTTTCATTAAAGTTCCAGAATCACCTTCACAAGTATCAATCACAAGTATTATGGAAACATCATTAGAAGTCACCTGGACTCCAGCAGACCCATTGGACCTTGTTCTACAATACATGGTTGAAGTGAAGAATATGTCAGGTGCCTGGAAACCAATCACTGAGATCATTCAAGGGACTTCAGTTGTTGTGAACAATCTGAGGTCTTTCACTGCTTACACGTTTAGAGTAAGAGCCAAAAATGGCCTGGGAACCAGCAATTACAGCCAATCATCACGGAATGTGACAACATTGGAGGGAGGTATGGTAAAATCATTAGCCTGTGGAGAATGGGGACTACCCTCCCCATTCTCCGCGCGGCTTCGCCACTTGTTGTTTGCCTCCCGCGCCAACAATCACGCCAGCTACGCAGGCTATAAAAGAATATGAGAATGAATCCTTCATTCTCTGTCCTTACTTCACAACCGCACCAATTCAGTGCTAGGATACTTAACCCACCCTGCGAGCAGAGCCTCCTTTCGTCTTTTTCTTTACTGAGGAGGAGAAAAGGAGGCTCTGCCCGAATCGCGTCAACTCTCTGAAGCCGCCGCGGCCCGAACTTCTGGACTAGTCAATCTTGTTTTCTCTCGTCAAACCGGATTTTCCAGTGCGAGCGTCCGTTTAGTAACAAAACCGATGGTTATAATTGAGCCCGCTGTACCGTGAAAAACCAAGATGGCGGCGAGATTTGGCATATTAGGCTTGGGTTCGAAACTGTATCCTGGCAACATGCAGCGCATATTCAATAAAGATCTTCCTCAATTCATGCAGAGTCTTTCTCGAGAACGCCACCATTTATTCATTGCCAAAGGCTCTGCTAGCAGGGTGACTTAACCCACCCATTTGGAAGAATCGCAAAAGCTTGCGATAGCACGCTGTTACAATTCTTAATTGAATATTCGACCTTGGACATCGCATTTGTAGTTTTTGATTGGTTCACTCAGTCTCGGTTATCAGCTGATATACCGTATGACCCATATATGGAGACTGATAGCGTCAAGTGTTGCCTTGCTGAAAACGGATTACCTTTAATTTCCAAGTGTCCAAATTTAATAAAACAATAATTATTACATTCGCGCTGGTTAGATATGGGAGTGGCTTTAACCCTCGCGGCGCTACGTGCCTCGTTGGCTATTTACCATCTCGTATCCAACACGCGCTCATGGAAGAATTGTTAAATATTTTCGTTGTCATTGCCTTTTTCGCTACTCTGGAACATCTCGCCTCCTTATGATTCCTCAGTTTTGTCATTTCTTTATTTTTCAGCACCGTCAGCCCCTCGAGAACTGGAACTAACTGCCAAAAATGCCAGCGTTGTTTTCGCATCTTGGCTCATACCAGCTATGTTGAACGGCTATCAGCAGTCCATACTGTACCGAATTCACTTCACCCCTCAGAATGGTAACACTTCAGGTGACCTTTTTGTTCCGCATTCGACACATGGAAGCCCACAAACCGCGACCTTGCGTGGGCTGTTTCCTGATAGCGTTTACAGTATAAAGATCTATGCTGGGAGAAGACGAAGCGATGGTGTGGAAAGATGGAGTCCGCCTTCTTCAAAGATAGTGAGAACTTGGCAGTTAGGTAAGGAAGATTAGAAGACTACTTTTGTAGACTTCATTCTAAAGTTTCCACATTCTGATTTTATTTTGGTGCAAAATCTTCACTGCTGAGGTGTGGTCATTTTAGCCAGGCGTACAGATTTATGCGGGCGTGTTGACGGCACCAATTGGAGTACATGATGGGTGGTAATAAAGTCCAACGGTTCCTTATAATAAGTGTTAGGCTGAGGCAAATTATATTTTTTTATAGTTCCCTTTTCACCGCCTTTGGATTTGACTGCGGAATCCAATGGAGCTTATCAGATTATGGTCAAATGGAAGGTAATCCGCACACTTTTTTTCTCAGTTTTCTTCTGTTTTAGTAAATCAGTGTTTTGTTGGCATTAACATTTTTAATCGCTTTTGGTTTATGTTGTAGTGTCTGAATATAACTATTTCCCAGCCTTTTTCGTTTACCGCGTGGTTGATGAAAGACGGCAGTTAGAATAGAAATTCTACCGAAAGGGACAGCGGCCCCTGAAAGTGGGATGTTCTTGAGTTTAGTAAAATCCAAGCTACAGTGATTCAATACAAATCCTCAGTCCAACCGACTAAAGTGTGAGCACATGAGGTCATGGAAGTGATGTTGAGAATCTAAAGTTATCTTCGAAAATTGAATTCGATTAATTTGTAATTATTTTTTTCCATTGCAAGTAAAGCATGTCGCCGTTGATCGCATCAGTGAATAGAATAGGCTCTATATCTGCATCCGGTGCTATGCACGGAAAAGTAGTGCGCCTCACATGTTTGCTTTTTCATTTGATGCGAGAGACTTTTTGGCCAATCACTCAAGCATAGCAAAGCAGGGCCAAACCAAGACTCACTGACAATTTTAGCGCGAACCTCTTTCCGAAAATAAAGTGTAAAGCTTTAAATCATCATTTTTTTTTTTGTAGGCTCCTTCGTACTCGATCGCTGGCTACGATTTGCGGTATAAAAAACACAAGAGCACAGCTGCTTATACGAAGTTACAGATTGTTGGCATGTCTAACACAGTGCACCTCATTCTGGAACTTGAACCCAATACGGAATATGAAGTTAAAGCCCGAATGTACAGCAATGCTGGGATTGGTCCTTTTTCTGAAACGCTAGTCGTCAGGACGGATACCAGTGAGTTCATTTACTTTAGCCTGACAGGTCGTGACTATAAAATTGTAATCTACAAGAAATAGCGGTTGCGTCAACCTCGTTCTGACGACCTTTCCCTCGCTTTGAGGTGAGGTGGAAAGGAAAGGTCCTGATAACGAGGTTGACGGTTCGTTGGGAAGTGAATAATGAATATGTTTTTACCTCGATAAAGTGCCTTTCAATTTTTATTATCTGTGGTGAGCGGTTTGAATAATCGGCTAAGATTGTGCATGATTGAGTAATAGAAATGTTTTGGTGGTCAATTTATTTCTCGATGAAAAGACGATATGGTTTACAGCGGATTTCCTGAAAAGTGCAGAACGAGTAAAATCTCTTAGGGGATGCTGGGCGGGAGCTCACTGTTTAAAACCACACGTTGGTCATTTTTCAGAGCTTTAAGGATATGCTCGATTTTACGTAATCTCCATCTCACGACTCTAAATCCCTCTAAAATGCAACTTTGATTTTTCGGTGTGAGCCTTTGCAATGCTTTCTTTCTTCAGATGCTTTTGCTGAGTCTTCAAAGATGGGCAGCGAGGAGGAGTCTTCTGGTCTCTTAGTTGCTGTCATTTGTGCGGTGATTGGAGTCCTTCTGTTACTTGGGCTCTTTGTGTTTGTTTGTGTAAAACGAAGACAATCCAGCTCATCACGTATGTAAAATTTGGTCTAAAAAGTTATATCCTGGTCATTGCATATCCAGCATAGTACTTTGAGTCATCGGTCCTCTTGCTTAGAGGCGTCAATCTCGACCCCAGAGCTCTTCTCTTGACTGAGGGAGAGAAGAGCTCTGGGGAACCCTGAAACAAAGTGTCTTCTCATTGGTTTACGTGAAGAACAATCAAAAGCGTCTCTAATTGGAGCATTTATGTTAGCGCGAGGAGTGAGCAGGCGCCGTAAGGTTCCAATAGCCAGTTTTTGGCGATAAGAACCCTACGGCGCATGTTCTACTGCATAGAGTTTCCCAGAGCCTTGGGTCGATCCAAGGCTCTGGTGACGAGAATGTTAGAGGCGTCAGTTAAGTTGCGCATGCCCAATTGGTGGTATTTGAGGTCGGTGCTTGGTATAAGCCTGCGTATAATGTCCCGAGCACTATACAATGCAAAAAATGCATTACCTATGACGGAAGTAGTGCAGGTAGTAGCTGGTAGCACTAGTAGTTGCTGTAGTAGCTATAATTGATGTAGTGCCTGTTGTTGCTGATGCACCGGTGGTTGCTGTAGTTGCTGAGGTACCATGTACTGCTGTAGTTAATGTAGTACCAGTAGTAGCTATAGTAGCTGAATTTGCTGTAGTACTGATAGTTGCTGTAGAACCGGTAGTTCCAGTAGTAGCTGTAGTACTGGTAGTTCCTGTATTTGATGTTCTCGTGGGGTAAATACCACTTCAACAAGTGGGTCTTGATTTTTTTTCAAGTATTACAAAAGGATGCAAAGACTCGACGTGGGAGGTCAGCGCTTTTCCCCAGCTCTTTTCCTCTCCTGTGTTACCTTTGGCGAAAAGAACTTTAGTTTCGAGTTCGCCAGCATTTGAGGTTACATTTGGCGAAGCCATATTATCATTCGCTTAGTCGCATTTTTTAAATTGAAAGACTCAGCGAGTTTTCTCTCTTTGATACGCATCATATAAGTTTTTAGTTTTACCACACAACTTACCCCAACGTAAATGATATAACCTCGTTTTCCCAGTTGTTGTTTGTTTATTGAAATCACTTACAGCGAAAAAGCTGAATTGATGGTTTGATAAGTATAAGGCAATTCAATTAATGAACACAGGTAACATGTAGAAACAGAAATGAATCAAGTGTCTGCAATAACCCTAAACCTCCTCACAAGATTCTACCCGCGGGGTTTGTAGGAGTAAGATTACGGCTAAATTGCGACAGAATTTAAACCTCCTGTCTGTCCGCTAGAGTGGGAGTCCTATTAGCAACTAGTGCCTCATGCATCATACAATATGCAAGGACACGTTATGGAGAGCGCGGTCTTCTTTATCTTCTCTATGACCACGTCGAATGCAGTTTTTAGGGAGCTTTTAGAAAACTGTTCTTTGCAGGTACACCCTCTCAGTTTTTTTCTACGAAGCGCACTGAGATAGCTGGTGGTGAGAAACTGGGCCAAGCGCGTTCGTATCAGAAAGTGACACTGGTGCGGTGACTGTTTTGTTCTTGATGTTTCTCTTTCAGTCTTTCATTCTGATGTTGACATAGATTTCACATTTCGTGTTTTAGGCCAGAGCTTTCATATTGAGAACCTATCAGAAGATCCATCTCTCAAGTACATCATACAAAACAGAGATCCAAGAGGAAGGAGCACCTCGCGCACATCGACGAGTAATGAAAGCGAAGGAAGTGTGGAAGGAACGTACAACTTTGCGGCCGTAGATGACGAGATTGATGAACAAATGTTCGCAGGCGACAGAAATTCAATGCCAGTGCAAAGTTTACGTCTGCGTTACCTAAATCCAACGGAGCCAAGTCACGCTCCGTTGCCATCCTCTGAATATACTGAAGTGGAAGCTGCTGTCCGCTTGCAGAACTACCAACCTCGAGTTAGTCCTGAGGCATCACGCAAGGATGGCACAACGGTTGTTGCAAGCGTTGAAGTTAACCAGGGACCTGGAGAAAGCTCTGGCCTTGCAATTACAAAATCAAAGGACTCTGCGGCGGTGGAGCGAGAGGGGTCCTCCAGTGAAGAGGAATATGGGCCGCCTGACTGGGTCCCTCCTCCACCTCCAGTTGATACCCACCAGCTCCAGGTCCACAAAGACCTTGAAACCCGAAGGACTAGTCCCGACATTTCAGCGAAGGACCCTGCTGAGTATTCTGCAACGGGACCAACATCAAGTGAACCCCCAATTTATGCTCAAGTTGATCTTTCAAAGAAAAAAAATCGATTAGCTACTAAGGAGTCTCCTCGAAGGGCGAAAAATGAACTCTTGACAAACGGATCTTCACAGTATGACGGTGATACGTCGGAAGATGATTCTATGAGTTGGCCTCCACCACCCCCACCCCCACATAAATCAGCAAATCCTACTGCTGACCCAGAGTGGGAGAGACCCCTTCCCCCTGAAATTATGGCTTTGCCGGGGAAGAGGAACCGCGTTGCGCTGTGGGCCGACAGCGATGATGAATCTGAAAACGATGATAGTGATATTTTTGCTAAGATTTAGACACCAAATCAGTTCTAGGTAATGTTTTAGTCAACGTAAATAGTTGTATATTCGTATTTTGACCAGCTTAATTCAAAATTACTTGCTTAGAGGCTTGGCGAGAATTTGGAAAGGGAACATCAACTCGTTCATTCAATTCGCAAACCGACTTTGTCCTCCTCAAAGGTGGCAAGTTTTTTCTTTTATACAAAATATGAACTAAACGTATTTGGCAAGCCATCCCCACCCCCCTTACCCCCTCATTTTATTGCGATACGGGCCTTGTTGTTTTTGGAGGAGCGAATTTTAATAGACCTTATTCACGATGGCCACCATGTTGGATTTGCTAATATCATGCAAAGTAGCTACACATTTCTGAGGGGGCAAACAACACAAGTTCGAGAGGTTATAACGGACATCTTAGCCACACAGGTGATTTGTTTCACGTTTATTGAATGTTTAAATGTTTATCACCTAAGTAGTAAAATAGAACGATTACACAAGTTAGTTCGATGTTTTTTTAGTGAAAAATGAGCAGATAACGAAGTAGAAAGTCAAATCACGGTCAAAGGCAAATATATAATTATTATAAAAGGTACTTAATTCTAAATTCTAAAATGTACTTTTAGCAATGTTATTTCAATGTTTCGACGAGCCTATTTTCCGCAATTTGCCTTTTTTCCAATGTTTTTCCCCCAGCATAACACATGGCCAATTTGCATGACAATTTGAAAAACAACATGGTGGCTATCGTGAATAAGGCCTATTGTGTTGTCGAAGCTGTTGTCGAGCTAAAACTAAAAATGTGACCTTGGCCAATCACAGCACGCGTAGCCAGTCAAATGAACCAATCATGACGCAAAGTACTTAGCGCGCGATAACAAGTGCTTGCCAATCGGAGGCAGCTTAATTTGCTTCCTATTGGCTGAGAATGTGGTCAGTGATTTAAAACCAAAAATTACGTTACGGTAACAGTCTCGGTGCATGCTTAAATGCCAAACCACTGAGCAAAAGAATGTAAATTTTAAATATTTTACGTCGGAACAAATTAACTCTTTCGTTCCCACGATCGAATCGTTCATTCTCCTAACTAGTACCATAGTTTTCTTTGTTGGTTAGTCATGAGAATTTGGTATTATATCAAGATCACACCTTTTAAGCTGATAATAGTGTTCATTCTCAATACCTGTCTGACTGATATTTCACTGAAATTGTGAGGAGAATTCAGGTACTGATCACTCCTGGGTGTCAAAGGGTCAAGCGCTGAAGTATTGTAAATAACATGCGTGCGAGTTACGTATTGGTGAAAAGTTTACAAGTAACTTTTTTTTTTAGAAAAAATGAAAAACATGGAAGTTTTAATTGTGTGAAAATTTTTTTTGATTTACTTGCTTTTTTATTTACTCAGTCGAGCTACTCAGTCGTACATACAGATCGTTGCCAGCTCCTCAATCGTAATTTGTCAAAGTAACGAAGAACATTCCATACTTAACGCAGAAAATCTGTGGAGCGTTTTACAATTTTGTAAAAAGTTTGAATCTTACTGATTTGTCTTTAACTACATTCGTGGAAGTTATTGTAAACTACGCCTTATTAAAAAATGTTGCGTGATTCTCTTCTCAGTAGACGTGCGAAATGAAAAACAACTTTAAATGGTTCCTCTCCGTTTTTTTTTTTTGTTTTTTTTTTTTATTGCTCCTTCTTTGAAATGACAAATGTCAGAATGCGTGATTGTTACATGACCCTGAGAGGAGATTCTTGTTCTAAAATAACTTACTTTATTTGTTATGTTTCTTGAGCAAAGTTTATATTCCCTAACTCAAAGTTTTGGCTCGTAGATGCGTTTCGCTTGGCCGAAGATCCACTTGAAGATATATAGCTATTGAACTTTCCAGTGCCTCTTGACGCAAGCGGACATAACACAACTTTTATTCCTGAACGAAACCGCTGATCTCTTATAGCGTAGATCAGTGGGTTCAAGCAGCCATTCAAAGTGGTAATTGTTAACACTGCGTTCAAAACGTTGCTAGGTACATCCCATGATCCCTTGGTCACTAAGGCAGCCAGAGTAATCATTGTGTAAGGAATCCAAGACACCACAAACGCTCCCAGAACAAGCAGAAGAGTTTTCAAGGCTTTTGTTTCGAAGGCCCGTTGATTCGACGCATCAGAAGAGGATCTGTTTTGAACGGAGTTCTCTTTTATGCATTTGACGTGATATCTGGCCACAAAGAATATTCGACAGTAGCAGAAAACCATTAAAATCACAGGGATGGTGAAGGCAAACAAAGCCATACCGAGTGCATATATTCTGCTACTCAGCCCCTTCGCGCCCCAGTTTGGACGGCAGGTGGAAGTCTTGGAATAGTAGACCACCTCGCCCCAGCCTATTTGTGGTGCAACGGCCCAGAAGATGGAGTGAGCCCAGCCGCCTAGGAGAAGCAAGGCTGAACGACCAGTTGTCGACGTAGTCTGATACCTAAATCAAACAAGGAAGATTATTTGAAATGTAGAATTATCAAGCTCCTTAGGTAGAACAATAGCATGTCGAGGATTTATGTCGTTGCAATAACGACTTGGACACCTACTTACTCACTCACTCTTACATCACGACGACATTTGGGCTTTGCTTCGTAGCCACAACGAGACACTATCCACAGAAATGCGTTAATATTACATCTCAATGACACTGACGTTCTCTCAGTCCATTAAAATCCGTTGGAGTACTTAATTTTTTTGTTCAAACGCGTAAGTTACGACTCACCGTAAGGGATCCGTTATGGCCAGAAAGCGATCAACGCTTACCAAGCACAATGTCATAAGCGAGGCATTAAAACTCAGTGAAATTAATGCTGCGTGCCATTTGCACCACGTAAATGACAGCTGCCACTCTTGCGCTAGTGTTGAGGCGATGTAAAACGGTATGTAGATCGTACCGACCAGAAAATCCGCAGTTGCAAGGCTGCAGATGAAGTAATAAGTCGGTTTATGTAATTTGTAGTTGCAAATTACAATCCCCACGACAAAAGCGTTGCCAAAAACACTGCTGATGGAGATTATAACCAAAACGGTTACTTGAGTGTAGATTTCCAGATTGCTCCTTGATATAACGAAATTTTGTAATGTTGTGGTGTTGTTCCAATGGGTTGGTTGGGTTATGTTCATTTTAAAGCTGGTGTTCCTGTACTTTCCTGTTTCACAAAGTCAGTTCGTCCTTCGAATGGGCTGTCCGCTGTGGTTTAAAATTTGGCCACAATTAATTGATCCACACCTCCAGAATTCGCAACTTTAACAAAGCTGTTGAAAAGTGAAGGGGTTGTGTGTTAATTTTTGAACGGAACTGATTAGCCCTTTACATTTAGGTGTAGTTAACGAGTTTGCCAGCACATGAAATCGTTTAATTCTGAATTTGAGAACTAAAGCATACCCTTCCAAATGCATTCTATTAATAAGAAAAAAGCGCTTTGTATAAAAAAGTTTTCTTTTGCTTCACACAAACAATTTCTCCGTTTAAACT